>NC_044325.1:29073227-29265342 GCF_007399415.2 Gopherus evgoodei | reverse complement strand
CAGCTAATAGATGGGAGGAGAGGCTAAAGGTTAGTCTCAGGGTCCCATTTGTTTTATTGGGACTTTTAAAAAGACTATTTACAATTGGTATAGTACTCCCTGCAGCAGACTGCTATTTCTGACCTGGCGTCAAGCACATAGAGACCAAGGCTGACTTCCCCTAGTATGCTGGTAAATGATGTAATGGACAGTACTGCAGTCAGACATTTTGTATGTTCAGCACTGCCAGCTGAAAACTTAACATCACATACCTAGGACTAATCTTAGGTCTCTGTGAGACAAGGTCAGACAGCTGCATATTTGCAGTTTGCTAATCAGAATGGGAGGATGGGATAGATCGTTATGGAAGAGAGACTGAACAGCAACCTTGGTTTTAGTACCGACATATTGTTGTTATGGCTAGAAATACTAGAAATGTTTTGAGATAATGAGTAGTTTGTTGAAATTAGGAGAACTGGTGACCCAGTAGAGGTTATTATACTGACCCACTACGAGTCACTTTAGGTTATGTGTTTTATTAGTTTGCTATGAAAGATTAGGTAAAAGTAAGTATCTCAGAAAAATCCGAGGGAGCTTTTCTGCAGGCAAGGAGCTGACATCTAAACTCCCCATCAGCTGGGACAGAAGGAGGACCCCTGGAAGCCTGGCATGTGATCACTCGAAACCATCTCAGACTGTGGGTAACTATATCTGGGATCATAGGTGAAACTTCCTCTGGGGAAGGCTAGCTCCTTGTCCTGCCTCTTCCACCACAGCCCCACTCTCCACCCCTGCTCTGCCCCAGACTCCACCTCTCCCCACCAGTGACTCAGTGCTCACCTCTTCATCCTCCCATCAGGTCCCCCCTCGGCTCACCTCCTACCTTGCCCACCTGCTGCTTGCCCACCTGTTGCTCACCTCCTCATCCCCTGCCAGACTCCCCCTCCCACCACGAGACCCCACCACCTGCCATGCAGCTGGCTCGCTGCTCACCTCCTCACCCTGCTGCGCCCCCCTCCCCCCCAAGAGACCCTACCCCCTGTTCACCTTTAAAGCACCAATAAAATTCCCCTGCAGGAACTGAAGAGCTGTAGAACAATTGCCAGATGGGTGGGAGAGGAAATAGGGGCAGGGAGGGGGCAGAGTTGGGGCAGGGACTTTGGGGAAGAGGTTAGAATGGGGGCGAGACAGGGTGGGAGAGGGAAGGCCGTTATGGAAGGGGTGGAGTTAGGGAAGGCTGGGAGCAGAGGGGGGTCAAGCACCCACCGGTGGGAGCAGAAGTCAGTGCCAATGGGTGGGAGCACCATGGCCCAGGTGTCGGGCAGGAGGTATGGCTTGCTAAGTGAGGCAACACCTCCTCTTGCCTATTATACCCGCCACCCATGTCCAGGATGTCCTAAACCTATTGGGGGTGTGTGTGTGTGTGTGCTTAATATCTAATGGTAGTTTTAGATAAGAGCATGCTTTTTTGTATCAATCATTTCTCAGACTGAAGCACTGTGTTCCCATTGATGTATTCCTGATACTGCCTGGAGAGAAGCAGTTAAGTTACCATTGCTTTTGGTTCTGAAAAACTCCGGCTAACCACAGAATCAGACTCCATAGTTTTTATCTCCTGGTCACTTGGGGTATTGTAACAAAGGCATTATGTTGAAAATAATTAAAGGCAAGACTTTTCTAGATTTCCTCTTTATCTAATAATTTTTCCTACTACTTTGTTGCAGCAGGATGTGTTTTGCATCTATTCTGCATTTCCTTTAGGTAATTGAAAGGAACAGCATCAGAACTGAATGGATTCCTCCTGGGGAAAATTTCAACAAACCAGTAACAAATGTGAACTCCTGGATCACTAGAACAGCCTTACCGTGGCATCACAGATAGTCCCCTTAGTCTCTCCAGTCTATCTTGCCACCCAGACAAACTGGACTTAGTAATAAATTGTCATTTACACCAACAATCACACCATTTTCAGGTTGCTTCCAGTCCCAAGAGATCAGTCACTTACCCAAGGTCAGTTAGTACCCTAGATTTTATACCAAAGACACTTCCTGTAGCCAATCCTGTAATAATCTAAAGGTTAAGTAACAGGAAAAAGTAATAAGAGAATTATTTACAGGTTAAAGCAAGCAAGCACATACATACAAATGAGTTACCATCTAAATCCTAAGAATGACAGAGTTGTAGTGATCTTCACAGCAGATCAGGAGGCAGCCCCTGGGAATCTCTGGCCCTTGAAAGTTCCAGCAGCCAAAAAGATGCAATTTCTTCTTAATTGCCTACCCCTAGAGTTCAGGATAATAGGACAAGTTCATGTGCACATCTCCTCTTCATGGTGAGGGGGGAGCAATCAACAAAGTCTTTTGTCCTCTGATGTTCCCCAGTGGTTTGTTTGGTGTTATGGCCTTCTTCTGTTGGTCAGGAGAGGACATCTCCTGTGGCAAACTAGTATTTCACACTTGGTAATGCTTCTCACCAGAGCACACACTTCTACATTTACAAAGCACACACTTAAATATTTCCTTATAACATGGGATATAGATATTAATGCATGTAGCAACATACCAGCATTTCATAGAGTCTAAACACTAAAAATATTTTATAAGACTAAATACCTACAGTATATTGAGCAAAACTAACAAACAGGTGACCTGGTCTGGTCTCCATTTATGAGGCAGTCAGGTCTTAGCTAATGCCTGCGGCATGGGCAAAAGCTGGCCTCTGGCCTGCCAGCATAACAGTGGAATCTATGTACAAATAAAACCAGTGGAAGACAGACTTTTCTGTGCATAACATTGCAGGATGAGCCACCCTTACTTAAAGCAGCTTTTAACTAGGTTTCTTTTTACCTTTCACTCTAATCACAACCTTTCTGTCGGGTATATATTTTCTTCTTTCAACAGCTCAGATGGCCTCTCAATAAACATATTTGCTGCAGTTTTAATGTTTACATAAAGGAGCAAGTCTTCGAAATTAATAAGTATTCTCAGGGGGATATTTGACTATATTAGCCAGGCTCATGTAACACAAGAGATTCAAGGAGATGAACCCACAAACTGAGGTCATTTTGTATGGGAAATACACAGTCACAATGAAAATATGCTGTCTGCATACAGGCTGTGAGACCAGTAAAAGCAGAAGGTTGATTAGGAAAACAGTTTCAGGGAGAGAGGCTGTGTTGAGAAACAAGAAATGGTATGATAGCCTTTACTAACTGCTTCTCTTACTGCCAAATCTGACAAAAGCATATCAAAAGATGGATTGATACAGGCTATTCATAAGACTATTTCAGGAATTGTGACTCCACCAATTTAGTCACAGGGGTTCTTTTACATACCTTACAGACACCAGAATTAAGACCAAGCAAAATCATCATAGTTATTAAAGAAAGGAAAAGAAAACATTAAACAAAACACAAATGAAAAACTGGTTACTTCCATTACAATCTCTTCTGTATGTCTGTCTGTGAAGAGCCTTTAACAGAAATTACACACTTGAGAGTGAACTGCCTCTGGGGGCACTTTTCTCCTGGTAAATTAAAACCAAAGTATACTGTTTCCTGAAATTATTATGAATCCATTATTTAGTATTCCTTAGGTGATTAAGAATGTTGATAGCAGGGGTGGCTCTAGGTGTTTTGCCACCCCAAGCACGGCAGGCAGGCTGCCTTCTGCGGCTTGCCTGCGGGAGGTCCCCAGTCCTGCAGATTCGGCGGCACGCCTGCAGGAGGTCCGCCAAAGCTGTGGGACCAGCGGACCCTCCACAGGCATGCCACTGAAGGCAACCTGCCTGCTGCCCTCGCGGCGACCGGCAGAGCGCCCCCCATAGCTTTCCGCCCCAGGCACGTGCTTGGCGTGCTGGTGCCTGGAGCTGCCCCTGGTTGACAGAAGGGAAAAATAATTTATTTCAGGGCAGGTAGATTAATAAATAACCAGCGAGTTTATAGTTGGGTAAAGTAAGCAATCTTTAGTATATCCTATGAAATAAAAAAAATATATTTTAGAAGAAGCCATTTAAGGAGCTGTTTTGAGATAGGTCAGTTAACCAATATTAAGAATCTTAAATCCAATTAAATCCCACTATTTCTCTGGTTAGGAATGTTTAGCCTCTGTCTAGTCTTCAGGAATACATGGTCTAACCACTTTGTGATTATCAGGAGAAACTTAATATTTTAAGTTACAACCACATTTCAATAGCCCAATAGAATTATACAAGTTTCAGTGTAATCCCTTGTCAGTGTCTTAGTTAACTTTCTTTTCTCAACCCACACTGAAGTTTTGGGAAGATTTTTCTTGGATTGGTTTCTTCCTGAGTCTTCTCTGTTTTCTTACCTATATCTAGCAGCTTGCTTGTAGAGATGGACTGGAAGATTGTGGCGTGCTTGCTGTCTAAGCAGGGTAGCAGAGGCTTGTGTGTGAAAGGTGCTCACTTCAGAGGGTTTTTTTGCTCTCTTTCTTCCTATTTCCATAAAATTATGAAAATGCTCCTATTTCAGGCCTGTTTAGATTCAAAGTGGGTTGCTGTCACTCTTTCATTGGCTTCATGTCTTCTGTGTTGGCTTGGTTGACACCTGCAGCTCCTAAATATGCAGTCGGCCGAATCAAGACAACAGTTCTTTAATTGCTTTTGTTCTTGTGGCTGAAAGCATCAGATAACTTAACTCTTTCTTTTTATTCAATCCATTTTCTGAGATACCAGTTAGTTCCATCAGAGTTTAATAGGAGTTCAAATTCAGTTACAAATGAATCCAAATACTCTTGTTTCCTCTATAGAAGTCAGTTCTCAAAATAGTCTTTTCAAATTCTTAAATGGTCAAAGAAATATTGTCTTTTCTTTTTACCAATCTTTGGAGAGGTTCTTCTTGTCTTCACAAGTTTGGTGAAGGGCGGCTTAAGCATTGCCAGATGATTAATTTCCCAATTAATATAAATATTTCTGTACTCATATGACATCTCATATTAGTAAACAGTTAAAGCATCAGGTGACCTTGTACATAACACTCTGGTTGATTGGTTGCTTTGTTTTCTGACTAAATGGTTTCTAGATTTTCAATCTACCATTTGAAGTATATTTACAACTGTAATTATAGACTTTTCAAATATTCTGTACAAAGCATGAATTACAATAATGAATCATAGATTCATAGAAGATTAGGGTTGGAAGAGATCTCAGGAGGTCATCTAGTCCAACCTCCTGCTCAAAGCAGGACCAACACCAACTAAATAATCCCAGCCAGGGCTTTGTCAAGCTGGACCTTAAACCTCTAAGGATGGAGGTTCCACCACCTCCCTAGGTAACCCATTTCAATGCTTCACCACCCTCCTAGTGAAATAGTTTTTACTAATAGCCAAACTAGACCTCCTCCACTGCAATTTGAGACTATTGCTCCTGTTCTGTCATCTGCCACCTCTGAGGACAGCCTAGTTCCATCTTTTTTGGAATCCCCTTTCAAGTAGCTGAAGACATCTATCAAATCCCTCCTCACTCTTCTCTTCTGCAGACTAAATAAGCCCAGTTCCCTCAGCCTCTCCTCATAAGTCATGTGCCTCTGCCCCCTAATCATTTTCTTTGCCCTCCACTGGACTCTGTCCCATTTGTCCACATCCTTTCTGTAGTGGGAGGCCAAAAACTGGATGCAGTACTCCAGATGTGGCCTCACCAGTGCCGAACAGAGGGGAATAATCACTTCCCTCGATCTGCTGGCAATGCTCCTACTAATGCAACCCAATATGCCATTAGTCTTCTTGGTAACAAGGGCACACTGTTGACTCATATCCAGCTTCTCATCCGCTGTAATCCGCAGATCCTTTTCTGTAGAACTGCCCATTAGCCAGTAGGTCCCCAGCCTGCAGCAGTGCATGGGATTCTTCCGTCCTAAGTGCAGGACTCTTGTCCTTGTTGAACTTCATCAGATTTCTTTTGGCCCAATCCTCCAATTTATCTAGGTCAGGGGTTCTCAAACTGGGGGTCGTGAGATTATTACATAGGGGATCGCGAGCTGTCAACCTTCACCCCAAACTCTGCTTTGCCTCCAGCATTTATAATGGTGTTAAATATATAAAAGTGTTTTTAACGCATAAGGGGGGGTCACACTCAGAGGCTTGCTGTGTGAAAGGGGTCACCAGTACAAAAGTTTGAGAGCTACAGGTCTAGATCACTCTGGACCCTATCCCTACCCTACATAGTATAAAAGCAAATAGTACAGAATATTAAAGCAAAATAGAAGTTATAAAACTGCATTCCAAGGTCAATGTAGAAAGACTTGGAGGTAATAAACATTTCATGTCTGTAAAGCCATATTTATCTTCCCAGATATTCGCTCGTCCTTGGGACATAAGTTAGAAGCCTCCTAAAATTCCTTTGGTTAGCTTGAATATTTGATATAATTAAACAAACAAAAATACCTGCATCTGACATACTTTTATCCAAGCACTGTATGTATGAAAGAAATGATAAATATATTGTAAGCTTCAGTTAAGACACAAGCAAGTTTAATAACCTGCTATTAAATATAGATATGATTTTATTAATATTGTTTTTGCATCAGTATTGATATCTCTGCTCTACATTTGTCTTGAAACTAAGATCTAAGCACATACTTAGGGCTTTTGCGCTGCCCTTCGGAGCCTGCAGTTATTCACAGAATAATAAACAGCTGCGAACCACATTTTCCTCCTGCCCCTAGTATTTTGTTGCCCATGGCAATCATCTGTATTGTAAAACTAGCCGCATGTATCTGGGATACACAGAACACTGATTTGGCCCTTTGTAGCTCCTGTGTAAATGTAAAATACAGATAAAATGTATACTCCAGATAGGCTCACTCTGGACATGGTACCTACTATGCACTGAACTCACATTGAATATTACAGCAGAACCCATCCCTTATTAAGACACAAATGACTAAATAATTGAACCATAATATGTTAACAACTATGCCAAATTCATTGTGAATGGCCATGAACTGTAGAAAAGCACCACACTGGATGGAAAACTTACAGAGATGGTGGGAGGTTCCACTTCCTGGTTAATTGTTGTAGCTATCATCAGACGAGAGCAATGCTTCCTATTCAAATATATAAGTGAGACTTGTGGGCAACTATATTCCATACTAAAATTGTATGGCCGGTCCTTCTCTCAGGGAAATCCATAGGAGTTTTGCCATGGACTACGGTAGGAAGAAGAATGACACATAGGTGTGGTAAGGCACACCACGACTGGTTCTTCTCTCTCTTACACTGGTGTAAGTTAGGGGAAATGCCAGGGAATTTAACAAAGTTACACAAGTGTAAAGCTGTTGTAAGAGAAATGACAATCAGACCATTGTTATTGGTATGTAATAGACATAAGCAGCAACTTATAGGACAAGAGCTACCACATCTGAAAGATCAGGTTAAAGTATATTTAGATATATTAGATGTATTCAAGGTGGCAGGACCCGATCAGCTTCATCCCAGGGTACTTAAACTAGGAAGCAATCTCAGAACAATTAGCAATTATCTTTTAGAACTCATGGAGGACGGGTGAGGTCCCAGAGGATTGGAAAAGGGAAAATGTAGTACCTATTCTGAAAGGGGGAACACAGATAACCCAAGAAATTACAGATCAGTCAGCCTAATGTAGATACCAGGAAAGATATTGGAAGAAATGATTAAACAATCAATCTTAAGCACCTAGACAATAATAGGGTTATAAAGAATAGCCAGCATGGATTTATCAAGAATAAATCATGCCAAACCACCCTAATTTCCTTCTTTGATAGGGTTACTGGCCTAATGAATATGAGGTTAGTAGTAATTGGAATATATCTTGATTTTAGTAAGACTTTTGACACAGTCCCATATGCCATTTCCATAAGCAAGCTAAGGAAATATGGTTTAGATGAAATTACTATAGAGTGAGTGCACAACTGGTTGAAAGATCATACTGAAAGAGTAGCTATCAATGGTTTACTATCAAACTGGGAGGGCGTTTCTATTGGGGTCCCACAGGAGTCAGTTCTAAGTCCAGTACTATTCAATATTTTCATTAATAGCTTGAATAATAGAGTAGAGAGTATGCTTAGAAATTTTTCAGATGACATTATGCTGGGAATGGTTGCAAGCACTTTGGAAGAGAGGATTAGAATTCAAAATGACCTTGACAAATTGGAGAATTGGTCTGAAATCAACAAGATGAAATTCAATAAAGACAAATGCAAAGTACTTCACTTAGGAAGGGAAAATCAAACGCACTGCTACAACATGGGGAATAACTGGCTAGGTAATAGTATTAGTGAAAAATAACTGTAGGTTATAATGCATCATACACTGAATTTGAGTCATCAATGTGAATGTGACCCTAAGAACTGCTCAGTGCCAACTGGAAAAAGATTCACTATTCTATCACAGCAACTTCTAACAGGCCTGACAAACTCACTGCACCTAGCACACTGCTTTCATAATATTTATCTATGATGCATGCCATGTGAGATCTCAAATGAAAGCCCGGATCACACTGATCATTGATAGCATTGTGCAAATATATGTACAAATACCACATAAGAAGTTGTGGAGATCTAAGACAGACACACACACATAGGAAAATGTTTTAAAATCTAAATTAATGCAGGGTTGACAAATGGTTTTTTACCAGACAAAGGGAGGTATATTTCCCTGTTTGCTTTGGTTCACATATAAATTGAACATTGTAAGCCAAAACAACTGAAGTCCTATTTTCATACAAAATCAGCATGAGAATGTGAAGCCAGCATGAAGTCAGCATGCAAGCAAACAAACCCCAGGCGGGGGAACTGGTCATCCTGACTCTGGGGACCAACAATGAATTTTGAGGGTATAAAGAGAGGCAAAAGGACACCTTGGCTTCCTTCACCAATGAAGGAAAAAGGACAGCACTTTTTGCATTCACAAAAGAGGGATCCCAGCCAGTGGGAGATAGTTTATCCCATCTAATGTTGCTTTAGACAGGGATTTAGCCTGTTAACATTAAATTTGCATTCTAGGAAGTATATTATACTTTGTTCTATATGTAACCATTTCTGTTTCTATTATTATCCTTACTCACTAGCTCTTAAATCATAGTTTTTAATAAATGTATGATTGTTTTCACTATGAATGTATCTCAGTGCTGGGATGTTCTGAGGGAGTCAATCCTCTACTGAATCATACAAGCTAGTTTGTACATGATCCCCTTGGGGATAGCAAACCTGGTAATTTCTGTGAGGGTCCATGGCTAGGGTCTGGGCACTGCAGGGAGTGCACTTGAGGACTCTGGGGGTCAAAGTCACTGTCACTAGCTTGCACTGAGAGAGCAAGATCTGGGGAGGCCTGAATATTAGGGCTTGCATTGTTAGTTTCAGGGAGTTGAGCAGCAGGTACAGACAAGACCACTTCACATTAAGGGCAGGTAGTGGGGAGGTGCCTCTTGACCCTGGATACCATCACAGTGATACAGTTGCAAAAAAGACAAAGATTCTGGGGTATTAACAGGATTGGTATTTACATGGGAGCTAAATTGTCCCTCCCTACTTGGTACTGGCCTAAGCTGGAGTACTGTGTCCAACTCTGGGGGCCACACTTTAGGACAGATATGGACAAATTGGTCAGAATCTGGAGGAAAGTAATAATAGTAATATAAAAAGATAAAAAGTTTAGATAACCTGACTTATGAGGAAAGGTTAAAAAAATGGGCATGTTTAGTCTTGAGAAAAGATGGTGGGGGAGTCCTGATCACAATCTTCAAATATGTTAAGGGCTGTAATAAAGATGATGGGTGATCAATTGTTCTTCATGTCCACTGAAGGTAGGACAACAAGTAAGGGGCTTAATCTGCAGCAAGGGAGATTTAGACGAAAATATTAGGAAAAGCTTTCTAACTATTAGGGTAATTGAGCTCTGGAGTAGATTGTGGAATCCCCCTCATTGGAGGTTTTTAAGAACAGTTGGACAAACACCTGTCAGGATGGTCTGGGTTTACTTGGTTCTGTGTCAGCACAGGAAGCTGGACTTAATGACTTTGAGGTCCCTTGCAGCCCTACCTTACATTTCTATGATTAGCTGTTTTCCTCATTTGAGAACAGTTAGTTAGCTGGTGTGGGCTGAGACCACTGCCTATTATGCTGACCAGAATTCTCTCATTTTTTCCTTGTGCTCTCCCTTCTGTCTGTATCCACCTGCTGGTTCTTGTCTTATACTTCAATTACAAACTCTTTGGGCAGGCACCATCTTTTTCTTCAATGTTTGTACAGTGCAAATGCGGTCCTGATTCATAACTAGAGGCTTGGAGGCACTTCTGCAATGATAATCGTCCAGTAGATGGGATGTGGTAGAGCTGGTAAAGGCTTAGGTGAGTGGGAGATGTACATATTGATTAACCACAATCTTGCAGAAGTCAGTGGGAGTTTTGTCCACATAAGGACTGAGACAAGAAAGCTTATCTTAGGTTTCCTGAATGGAGCCTGAAGCTAACTAATTACAGATATTTCCATGCTGTGTTTTTACCATTTTGAGGCAATGCAGAACTCAGAGTCATGAGTAGATTCCTGAGATAACACTATTGTGTTGACAAAATCCAGTACATTAACATCTCCAGTCATTTTAAGTCAAGTGATGCCTTCCCTTACAAGTAATAGTCATTCCATTTAGTTCAGAAGTATATGCCCAATTTATGCTCACCATAAATTTAATCCATGGTGTCAAACAGGAAGTCAGATATCTTGTATGACTGAAAATACAGAGACGGTTGGAGCAGAGAAGCTGAGTTTGCTCAGGATGTTGTGACTGCACCTCACATTACGGTGCTGGCAATGATACAGCCCATCCTGTTCAGATCTTGACAACAGAGAAGCAGAAGGGAAGAAATCAATGGACCAAGCTGACACTTTGTTATCTCTAGTGAAGTTATGTCAATGCTGAATTTGGACCAAAGTCTTAAAGAGCTGTCAGTGATTCCTTCACTGGTCTCAATACTAAGAGGTCATGAAAGGCAATAATTTACACACAAACAAGATCACTTGGCCACTGTTCTCTTTTCACCATGGAACAAAATATTCCTAAAGTATATTTAAAAGCCTCCACCTTGCAATGAGTTATATGTTAGCAGACTCCCATGCTGTCCTAGAACCCCACTGACTTCACTGCATGGGCAAAGAGGACCACCTGCATAAGCTGCACTGCAGGACTGGGCTCCAAATAAGTAAATAATATTATGAGCTTCCACAGCGGAAGGTGCGCTCTCATTTGTACTATTTTTTTATTATGTGTAGTACAGTAGTGCTTAGGAATCCCTCAGTCATGGATTAGAGTCTCATTGTGTTAGGCTCTATACAAACACAGAACATTTTTTATCAATTACCATTAGTTCTCAATAGACCCGAGTCTGAGATGATAGCAATTTAGCTGTGACACACCTAGTTAGTGCAAGGCAGCATTGTCAAGCAATGGGCATTTTTACTTTAATAATACAGTCTCTTCCTTCTCTAGTTACAGGTGAGGGGGGATGGAAGTTATTCATATTTGCACAGGTGGCATGTAGAAGAGTGACTTACTGGCCAACACACCTCCACATGATGGGGCATGGCACAGTAGGCTCTACGCATCTGGTGTCCCTGCCAACAGCCACTTTGGCCCTCCGTGGTCCACTTTGTTTGGTGACTCAGCCCCCTAGCCAGATCACCTTAAAGTCTTACTCCTTGCAGGGTGTCAGTGTCCCACACAACTCTAATTATTAACAGAACATCTTATTCCCATCCAGGGCTCCTCTGCAGTTCCACTTTTCCTCACAAAGCAGCAGACTCCTAGGATTCCTCCTTGTATCTCCCAACAGGCACAGAAACCCCCAAACAAACCAAACTAAAGTCATCTCCACCGAGTCTGACTTGAGCTTTTAGTCTTGCCAGGATCTCCCAAGATCCCTGTTCCAGATCCAGAAAACCAACTACTTGGGCTACTTCCCTAGGGCCCTTTTCACAGGGCCTACCAGTGGGGCTAGCTCCTCTCCTACAGTTTCCTCATAATTCCTTTCCCAGAGTGACGGGAAACTCCAACCTATTCCCCTTCTAGGCCTTCCCTATAGCTTTCACTTCCTTCCTTTATGTAGAAAGCTTAGCTTTGCTTAGCTTTGCCCCAGCTGGGTCTGATAACAAAACAAGCCTGACACATCCTCCATTTGGAGAAAAGGGGGTTAATTGAGTTCTAAGACTCCTGTTAACCCTTTGTTCACCTCAGTGGTGTTTACACCCCACCACATGGCATCAAAGGCAAGGAATATCTATCTCTTGCTTGAGTTAGGGAAGTCTGTGGTGAGGCAGCTCAGCCCTAAATCTCTAGCCGATGTAAGCAAACAGCCATTTCAGGATATGCATATATTTTACAAAATCCAAGAGGCCCTAGGAGACTAGAGACTTTAAGCGCCCTAGAAATAGTGGATTATATTCAACAATTAAATTCCAGTAGTTCCTCAGTCTGAAATTTGAAGAGTGACTTCAGAGCAAAGAAAGCAATTACTGTTAATGCCTATGAGAGATGAGCTACACAGAGAACTGTGCAAAAAATCTGCAGCACAGCAGAGGCGAGATGAACATCAGATTCTCTGAGCCAAATCCTGAGCTGTTTGCCAGGTTACTTTAACTGAGGTTCCCTAGCCATTTATATTTACTTGTGATGGTTTTCTAGCATTGGACAGTGTTTAAACAAAGAAATGAAACCAACCCATCCTTGGAAAGGCACTGTCTTGGATTTTAACCTTTCTGTATCCTGCCTGGTCAATATTTACACCCTGCTTGTAAACATGTAACTATTATTTATTGTTACAGAATTTATGATAAATACGTTAATGGTCATGTGATGTCACTGTAAATGTTTGAAAACCATGGCCTAAGGACACTTACCATTTCCACAGCTGTATAAACCATGGATCGTTCCGTAAATGCATGATATAAACAAGTAGTAAAATCAAATGAGTGCTCGTCTACACTGCAGAGAACATGTTGCATAACATGTTGCAGCATTTAAATATATTACTTAAATTGATCTCAAAATCCTGGTGTATGCAGTATTCATGAATTCATTCATAAATTACTCCCACATCTATACCAATATTTGATTCTTACAAAGTGCTTTTCATCTCCAAAGCTTTATATCTAAGATTGCACCAGATTCTGCCTAACTGCTGCATGGATGCTCACAGATGGGAAAGGTAAGGTAGAATCCAAGATGCTCCTCTATCTTTGGGCTCAATTCAGGGATTGGCCAGAATCCTCACTGGGAACCTAGACTCTGGTTGCTTCAGCCCTAGGTAACTCAAAGAAGGCACAGAAGGAGATGCAGCTTGATGCAACTCCCACTGAGGTCAATGGGAGTCTTTCCATTGAGTTCAGAAGGTTATGGACCAGGCTGAGAATGAGGGTTGGCTCATGGTTCCACTCCACACAGGCTAATAGAACTGGTTGGTCGCTGAGGGAAGCGTACTGCATTCGTTTCAAGCTTGTTGCAGCAAAACTCACTGGTGACTGCCTGGGCATCTCTAGCAGAATTTTGGATGAATCAGCTAATGCTGGATTCACAGGGGGATGTAGGCAACTTTCACATTAGTTGCCTATAATTGACATTTAGGCACCACTGGCATTCACAAAACCGCCACTCAGTTGCTACCTAGCCCTGGAGGTACCTGAAGTCCCTGGGCGCCTAAGTTTCCACCACTAAATTCCCCATGGTGCCTAAATTTCTGTCACTGGACATGCACAAAGCTTGCATGCACTAAGAGCAGCTTGACACCTAACTCATATCTAAGCTGCAGCTGGATTCACAAGCTAGATGTTCCCCCATATATCTCACCTTGGGGGTCCTGTTGGGTTGGGGTGCTTAGAGGCTGCCTAAGAACATGCCTACCTGATCAGGACCTATACAAAATATAGGAATGGTACCTATGGCCCACTAACAAAAGCACTCAGTTAAAATCTGGAAGATTTGGGTTCAAATCCCCACTCTGCCTGATGTGTTGTGGGGCAGGACTTGAGCTTGGCTCTCTCAGTATCTTGTGCAGGAGAGAAACCTGCCTCAAAGTAGCCTGTAGATTAGGGTTCTGAGGTGGGATAGAATTTCACACACAGTATCTCCATTGTAACAGGTGGAGGGGATAGCTCAGTTGTTTGAGAATTGGCCTGCTAAACCCAGGGTTGTGAGCTCAATTCTTGAGGGGGCCATTTGGGGCAAAAATCTGTCTAAGGATTGGTCATGCTTTGAGCAAGGTCCTATCCAACCTTGATATTCTATGATTGATTTCAGCTGAATACAAAATAGTAGCTAGTTAACTCAAGTACACTTTTAAAGTATGAGGAGTCCAGTACACAGAAAACAAAATCACAGTCATTGCATAGGCTACAATGCCACTATTTACTTTATTTTACAGAATTGTCTTTGTAAATGCTTCCCTTCTAAAAATGTAATCCCAAAGAGGTGAGGTAAGGGAGAAATATCCTAAAACATGTACTCTCTCCTTGGTGTGCTGCTATTCACTGTAAAATTAACATTCTGCAGTGGGGTATTCTTCTTCTGCTAGTCATAATTATAAAGAAGGAATAAGAAATTGCCAAGCAATGTCACAACCTTTATGAACTTTCTTTGAATTGCAAATGAATGGCTTTTAAATATGTGCATATGTCCAACCACAGAGCACAAAATAAAGGACTCTTATAATGTTCTTCACCAAGTCAGAACCTTTTATGTTACTAATATGAAGATAAACAGCTTCTGTTTAATTGCAGCATCCAGCAGGACTTCTGTTCAGGAATGAACAATTGATTGGAAGTCGTCCACCCGTCTGACGAGTGCATTTATGGCATAAATCTGTAAGTGCTGCTGGAAGAGGGAGTAAAGCAAAGTTATTTGCAACACATTATGTGGACCTATCACATCCTCAGAGCTCTCAGATATTTAGCTTATTAGCACTGGTGTCCTGATACTGGTGTTGTATGAAACTGAGTGAGAGATTGCCACTGCCAACACTGGACTTTTGCTCAGTGACTGCAGCATTTTGCAGGAGGGGGCTGAATAGAGCAGGAGAGAGAAATTTGGTGGGAGCCCTTTTGCTGGTGTGGAGGAGTTTGCAGGGATGATGTTGCTTAGAATGGTGGATGGCACGATCCTGGAGCCTTAACATTATGCCTGTACTGCATAAAGGGAGTTCACACAAAGACATGATCCTGGCACCAAGCAGCTTTTACAATATAAGACAATGAGCAACAAACTAGGGCGGGGGGAAAGGCTGCAATCAAAAGAAGTACAATGTTACGCATAAAACTCCTGGTATAAGTGTGTTTGTTTTTAAATTATAGTAAGTAAATCCAAATTAATTGTTCCAAATAGCTCCAAAAATCAAGGCATCCCCAAGATCTTCGGTCACAGTGTAACTCACTGTGACATGCCGCTAATTCTTCAGATAATAGTAAATTGGGCAAGGGGCCAAAACCAGACAGGAATTTGAAGACAATGAGGGAGGTTGTTTGAATGGGTTCTGACAAGGACAGAGAGCCAGTGATGATGTCAGAGGATGGGGATATGCTCCTGAGTTTAGATATAGGTATGAAGAGGTGTTATATTTTAGACAACATGAATCCTGGGACAGTTGAGAACACTGCACTCGCCATACAACTTAATGGATACTGAACTTTATCTTGCTCATGGGGGATGGATACACAAATGACCATAGGGTGACCAGATGTCCCGATTTTGTAGGGACAGTCCTGATACTTGGAGCTTTTTCTTATATAGGCTCCTATTATTCCCCATCCCTGTCCCAATTTTTTACATTTGCTGTCTGGTCACCCTAAATGACCATGATATCTACTTGTCTGCTAAACTCTGTTCCTTTTAAAGTTACCTCATCTTCCCAGCCCCTCTGTCTGTTTCATTCCCCTGTCCTGCCCTGCCCTATCTGACATCTATATTATAAACTCTCTGGGGCAGAGACTATCTTCGTTTACAACACCTTGCACAAAAGAATCCTGATCTTGATGGGGGTTCTAAGATACTACAGTAATAATAAACTAATGACAGTTTTGTGGTAATCCTGCTTCCAGCAAGTATGTTTTTATGTACATTTCCAGCTGTCAGCTAGCAAAGGTAGTAACCGGAGCATAGCTTATATTTGCATAATAGACAGTAGTGCCCTTCAATGAGATCTAAAGTTGTTCTTTTGCTGTCAAGTCACCAGCTGTATCAGACAACTACCCTGATTACAAATACATTTGAAACAGCTGCCAATAAAACTAACAAAAGTTATGGAATTTTAAAGACTTGGCATAAGGCAAGTTCCACACCTGTCACTCAGTCTTGACAGCTACACTAATACCCTGGAAGACTGTATTTACAGTTTAAAAATATCACAGTATGCTCTTGGGTGCATAAACAGGGGAATCTTTAGTAGGAGTAAAGAGGTTATTTTACATCTGTATTTGGCACTGGTGCAACCACTGCTGGAAAATTGTATCCAGCTCTGGTGTCCACTATTCCAGAGCATGTTGAACATATGGAGAGGGTTCAAACAAGAGCCACAAGAATGATTAAAGGATTAGAAAAGATGCTTTATATTGATAGACTCAATGAGGTCACTCTATTTAGCTTAACGAAGAGAAGCATAAGGGGTGACTTGAATGCAATCTATAACCTATGTGGGGAACAAATATTGGACACTGGGCTCTTCAGTCTAGGAGAGAAAGGTATAACATGATCCAATGGCTGGATGTTGGAAGCTAGACAAATTCAGACTGGAAATAAGGCATATATTTTTCACAGTGAGAGTAATTAACTATTGGAACAATTTATCAAGGGTAGTGGTGGAATATTCATCACTGACAATTTTTAAATCTCAATGGGATGTTTGGCTAAAAGATTTTGGGGAAGTTCTATGGCCTGTGTTATGCGGGATGTCAGACAAGATGATCACAGTGGTCCCTGCTAGCCTTGAAATCTATGAATATAATAGTAACAAGCAAAGGGCAGATTTTCAAAGGCCCAGAGTGGCAGCTAGAAACCCAATTTCCATTTGAACTCAACAGAATGTAGGCACCTAACTGACATTAGTGCCTCTAAAGTGCTTCCCCTGAAACATGAAGGAATTCCAAGCTGTGTAATATTAACAATACAGGGCCACGTTCTTTAAGAAGTTGTCACCTGGCATAAAAATTGTCCCACAGAAATCCTGGACAGGCCCGAACTTATGTAACAGACACTATCTTGGCCATCAGACCAGAAATTGAAACAGGGTCCTCCAGACTAAAAGCATGACTCTCTTGCTGGGGCTGTAACATTCATACACTCTGTGGATAAGGCAGGGTATTATAGATGCAAGAAATAGGCATGTGAATCCAGCCATTGGAAAGCAAACAATGCAATTTGCTGGCAGATGCAGGTTTTGCACTCAAAAATTTACCTGTCCAAAATCGCAGTTGCACATTAAGTGGTTGCTTTCGAAAATGTGGTGCTTAGCTGCTGACAACATTCATTCCATCACTATAGTCTTAAAACCATTAAAGAAAGAGGGGGAAAGAATCATCATGTCCTGTAGAAACCAAATCACCACTTTTCAAGGAAGTGTATAAAATAACAAGCAAGATGCCATAAGCACAACACCTGCACATCATAAAACTATCGAGAGAGAGAGAGAGAGAGAGAGAGAGAGAGAGAGAGAGAGAATACAAGTCTGTCCTATAGGAGACTACACTTAACACAACAAAAAGATAAATCTTGAAGGAAACCAACAGTCCACTCAAGGTATCAAAAATGCTTTAGTTTATATTGATAGAATTAATGATCCATAAAAACATTTTGTCCCAGCCTCAGTCATCCCAAACCACAGCCCGCCCCCCCCCCCACATATGCCACCATTTCACCTCTTCTGTTTTCAGTCACTTGAACGAGGTCGACTTGGGATGCTTCTGTGGTTACTGTTTCAAAGCCTCTGCAGGTATGCAGTATCTGTAAGAGGGTAAACCACATGCTATATACAATTAATTGTCAGTCTGTATTCTATTAAACGACATGATCCTAGGGAATATAAACAGTTATCTTATTTCACATTTTATTTTCCAGCAGAGAAATGGATTCCATCACAGCAGAAAATATTTCCAGTGGTATGACTACCTGGAAGCTTGGAATCAATCAGTCTTTTTCACACAACACATCAGAAAACAGCAGCAGCTCTACTTGTATTATTTTGGATGCCTGGGATTGGTTATATAAATTTCAGCCTATGTTCCTCTGGGTCATTTTTGTCCTAGGAGTGATAGAGAATGGCTTTGTCCTCAGCGTTTTGTGTTTCCACAAGAGTCGCTGCACGGTGGCTGAAATTTACCTGGCAAATCTGGCAGTTGCCGACTTGATGTTAGTTTGCGGTTTACCTTTCTGGGCCATTAATATCGCTAATCAATTTAAGTGGCCTTTTGGCACTTTCCTTTGCAAGGCTGTCAATGCAATCATTTACATGAACTTATATTCTAGCATTTATTTTTTGATGATGGTGAGCATCGATCGCTACCTGGCCCTGGTGAAAACCATGTCTCTTGGACGTATGCGACGAGGTACATGTGCCAAATGGAACAGTCTTATCATCTGGGTGTCTGCATTGTTCATATGTTCTCCTGTTCTAGTGTTCAGGTCTGTCAGTTATGTGGAAGAAATCAAGGGCAGAGCCTGCATTCTTCATTATCCATCCACACACTGGACAATTGCAACACACATTTTGCTGAATACTGTGGGCTTTTTGATCCCACTCTGTGTAATTACCTATTGTACTATTCAAATAATCAAAGCCTTACGAGACAACAAAGTACAAAGACTCACAGAAATCCAGACTGAGAAGAGAGCCACCATCTTGGTCCTTGCTGTCCTTTTGCTGTTTATCATTTGCTGGCTTCCTTTCCAGACCACCACATTCATTGACATACTAATTCAGGTTGGCATCTTTTCTGACTGCATTACTAAAGAGATCAGTGACTTGGTGGCCCAGGTAGCTACATACTGTGCTTATAGCAACAGCTGCCTTAACCCGGTATTGTATGTCATTGTAGGCAAGCATTTCAGAAAGAAATCCAGGGAACTCTACAAATGCTGCCTGCCTAGGATATGCAACAAATCAGAGTCCATCCGGATGGAGAATTCTTTGGACACTCTGAGAACATCCATTTCGATTGAACGCCCAAAGAAAAATACTGCTTTTTCATTAGCACGATAGCTCAGTTTTGTTTATTGCAAAGTTACAAGAAAACTTTTCAACATATCGGTGCGTAAACTGTTCTTAATATCCATCTTTTATGGCACCCCATTGCGTGCCCTAGTTGCATTCATTATGCATGAAAGCTTGGGGAGCTGATCTCAATACAAAACTCCATGTTGACACCTATATCTACCAGCTAATGGACAACATTTTTCATGACTGAATCACATTTCATGATATATTTATATATTCATGGCTGAAGTATATTTGACACACTATCATTTTAAATATTTATATTGCTAATGAAGATAAGTGTCTGATGTCAGAATATAGTTCTCTAAGTAAAGCCATGTTATAATAGCTACCGTCAGTATTATGAAGCTAACCACAGTACCCATACATTTGAAAGAATACATTTTTAATAAAAGGAACATTTTCAAATGAGACTATAGTGAATGGAAGGTCTTATAGGATCATTAAGATCCTAGAATATCATGGTTCAAAGGGACCTCAGGAGATCATCTAGTCCAACCCCCTACTAAAGGCAGGACCAATCCTCAGACAGATTGTTGCCGCAGATCCCTAAATGGCCCCCTCAAGGATTAAGCTCACACCCCTGGCTTTAGTAGGCCAATGGTCAAACCACTGAGCTATCCCTCCCCCCTTTCAATTTAAATTGATGTTTAGTGTCCACAATATTTTCCCCCTTTGGCCAATAAGGTGTTCCAAATGCCCCAATCCAAAAATTGCTGTTTACGTGACTGCTAGGTTATACCTTTTGGAGATTGCTCTGACTTTGGTGGGGTGGAATGGAATGGAATGTAACCCTCTATTCCCTAGAGTGGTACAATTTCTAGTCTTTTACATCTGTGTAACCGCCAGCAACAAGGGGTTGCACAGGTGTCACTGAGAGCACAATTTGGGTGAATGAATGTAGTTGACAATGTAGAATATAAGCTGTTCAGGAGCAAAGACCTGTATTTTATACCTGCCTGTAAAGAATAATTCACATCTGTGGTGCTGTATAATTAATACACGAGAATACAGATTAGACATACATGGGGCATACTCATAAAAAATTAAAAACAGAAGTATAATGGAGAAGACCATACAATGACTGAAATCAAACTGATGGTCGTGGAAGAGCTGAATGATTAAGGAATGCATAAGCACATTCTTTATCATGTAAAATAGACGATATCCGCACTGTTGAGTTAACTTAGCTACGTGAGTTAACTTCTCCTGAGTAAGCCTAGCTCAGGTGAGAGCATCCACACTGCAAAATGAGTCTGGAGCTGCGCAGAGTGATTGTGTTACCAGCTTCTGGATTGTGCTAACACTGGAGATGAGTGCTCAGCGCTTTACAGAACTGGGCTCTGGACATTAGAGTACAGCTGAAGTCAATTGATGACACTCAGCCTTTTTCAGTAAGTGCTCAACAGCTTGCAGGCTCAAGCCCTTATGCAGTAGCAAATGTTATTTACTCATAGGGAGTCAAAATGCATATTATGAAAAGCATAAGTAGAGTGGCCCTAAATTACAGTGAAAGCAGAGCAGGTCCAAAATTTTCTGATGAAAAGCTTTTCCCTCAGAATATGCCTTTAAAAAAAAATGTAAAACATGCTGTGGGAATATGTCAATCTGATAAAATTTTATTTAAAAAAATTTAAACTGTTTCAAGAAGGGTGCAATGCAATATTTTCAATTTTTTGTTTCTTAGCTTATTGTTTACAAATTTATTTTGTTTGATATTATATTATAAACCATAATATAATAAAAAAAGTCAAAATCAGATAGATATGTTTCAGTTTTATCAAAACAGAACTTTTTGACTGACTGAAAACAAATTGTTCTTGAAAATTTCATTTCACGGGAAATATTGAAATGTCAAAATTTCCCATGGGATGGCTATAACAAGTTCGGACTAACTCTAAATGAAAGAATACTGAAGGACACCATAGCCTTACATCAAAATAGAAAGTTTTCTTCTCTGATTACCTTCTAAGATAAAAGGAAAAGCAGCATGGCAGGTTTGTGAGAGGAAGAATTTCCAGAGAAGTAAGATGAGGAATAATTTATGCAGAGGTGGGAAAAATTATTATTTTTAAAACAACAGGAAAAATGCTACTCTTTTTCGAACCTTAAGAACTCTTTGGGAATGGGTTTGTTTCTGGTAAAATAAGAACTTCCTTGAACCTTTGCCCAAAACTTGTATCATTTTGGCCATCTCTAATGATAAGAAAAAAATATTTCTGGGTTTTTTAACATCCTCACTGACATCACTAAAAATCCCACAACTTTCTGCCATAAGCCTCTGGAAACCATTACAGTCTATCATGTTAAAGCAGCATTAGTGGGGTTGCTTAGAGAAAGTAAAGGCAGAATTTTGCCCATAATAACTGCAGAGCCCTATTATCATCTCAATAAGCTTATGTTTGTTGTCCACCAAGTTCACGGAGAAAAACGTGAGCAGGATCAACATAGTTTTATTATTGGTCATATAAATAAAAGCCATGAACAGTACATAATGGATACAGGACTGGGAGTTCTATTCTAGGCTCTTACACTGTTTCAGCTCTTATATAGCCTCCATTACCACAGTATTTGAGCACCTCACAAACTTTCATGTATGTATTCTCACAACCTTCTTGTGAGATAGTACTTCTCTGTCATCCCATTTTACAGATGGAGAACTGAGGCACAAAGAGGTCAAGACTTGCTTTTTGTAGTTATTTAGGTGTTGTTCTGCTCAGCATTGCAAGTCCTGAGTATTTTAGCCATCTAAATTACTTCAGTGCTGGGCAGAGCAACACCTAAAGATCTTTAAAATCTGGGCCTACATAACTTGTCCAAAGCACTCAGGAAATCTATAGCAAGAGCAGCAAATTCACCCCTGGGTCTTCCAAGACCCAGGCTATCACACTAGCTACTGGGCTACCCTTCCTGTCTATACACCATTCACTCCTTGTGTGGTTTGGGGCCAATAACATAACCTCTCTGTTTCTGCTTCCACAGCTGTAAAATAAGGACAACATTTGTTTATTCTCTCATTGGCCAGTGATTAATATTCATTAGTTAATGTTTGTAAGTCACTATATAAAAGTGTTAAGTATTATTATTTCTCATTTAAGTTCTCAGCCATTACTGTACGTTGACACATAGCTGTATGTGTATGGAAATCTAAGTAGGCTAAGAACTGTGTTTGAAATTATGTATGTATGCAGGAAACTGTTTTATTGGGCATAGAATAAGTGATCCAATTGTCACAAGTGGAATTTGAAGAGGATCTTAATAAAGAACATGGTATTGTCCATCATTTTGTTATACTGTAGCAATAACCTTATGTGGAAGATCATAAAAGCTTCACAAGACCTTTATTAGGAAGGAATATGATTTCTAATGATGCGGGTACCGGTCTGAGACTTCTGGGATCTTTTCTCAGTTCTGATACTTGAATTCTGTAAACTTTGGACAAGTTAACTTAAACAAACAGATAAGCAAAGAAGTTAACTTATGTCTCAGTTTATCAACTTTATAGAAATGTTCTGAGGTTCAGATAATGATCGTTAAGTGCTTTTAGATCATCAGATGACATGAACGCTTTATAAGAAAGTCCTAATTCATTTTATCTGAGTGCCTGTATAAGCATAAGATATAAACGAATGTATTATACGTAAGAATCTTAGATGAAAGGCAATGGCCAGTTACATTATGAAACTGTATACAAAGGAGTGCTCTTAACCCTTCACATCATACACTATAATGCAGAAGTCACTGGACGTCTTTCTTTCTAGTGCCCATGCCTTGCACAGCCTTTATATCTGTGTGGAATGCTACCCAATCACAATGCAGTTGGCACAACTTTAAATGAGTACAGAAGGTGCAAAGCAGTAGATAAGCAGGCCCACTATGTGTGAATCTGTAGCATAGGCCCTACAGCTCAGTATAAGCTGCCTATTGATCAGTAGATGCCAATAGAATGTGTTGGTTCAACAATTTCCCCTAAACATAGGCTTTCTGTACATGCTCCTCAGGATGACTCTTTCATTGGAATCACTCTCCTTCTCTGAGTGTGACACAAAAAATTCTAAAGGTTACAATAAAAGTAATAGGAGACAGGAAACAACAATTCTTTGATCCAGTTTAGACAGTGAACAAAGAAATGGTTTTTTCAATCAGTAAAAGTTTAAACACTGCTGCAATGTGTAATGCTCAGTGCATGTGTGCTAGCTGCTCTCAGACACAGATTCCTGTCCAAATGAGGCCAAAAAGGCTCAAAAGCCATTTAAAACTCTGACACGTTATTACTCACATGTCTTACATTCTGAAAAATGACTGCATTTAGAAATGCACCAGCATTAGTAAAGGGAAATATAGGAAAGTCCATGACTCTGGTTGTGCTACACTTACCTTAGTGAGTCACGATGGCCAGAAAACAAGAATTCTGTTTAGCAAAAAAAGGGCAATGTTTCAAAATTTGTTCTTATTCTGTAATGGTGAGCGCCCTAACCACTGGACTATTGGTTATTCTGGACTCTTGTACTCTCTGTGATCAAAACACTCCATCCTCAGAAATCTTCCTCCTGAAAATTTAATCAAAACCAATATGTTTCTGCAAAAAGTCTTGTTTTTGATGAATCAGCATTTTCCAGTGGAAATGTTCCATTCAAAAATTCCAACCAGCTCTAATCATGAGAACTCACTGCACAGCCATGAATGACATAAAATCTTTCATAATATTTCCAACTGCTTCCCCAATAGCAAAGCATACTGGGAAGTGGGAATTCAAATTCTGCACTGCAAAAAAAAGATGTTCTTAACTCAGGTTAACTACCTCACATTAGTGAACTCAGGTTGAAAGAGCAGTGAAGACATGGCAGCTTGTCTTTCAATTCAAGTTAGCAGCTGGATTTCAAACCTACAGGAGAGCCTGGAGTTGAACCGGTTCTGCCAACCAGAGTTAAAATCCCAGTTGCAGTGAATTCTCTGCTGCTTTAATCGAAGTTAGCTAACCCAAGTTAAGAATACACTTTCTTTTTGCAGGGTGGACATGCTCTGGTATATGGTGAGCTACAATCATTGAAAAGGTAGCCAGTGGGGAACAATGTTTTATGTATACTTCATTGTAAATAAATGAGAGACAAGGTGGGTCAAGTAATACCTTTTACTGGACCAAATTCTGTTGGTGAAAGACAAGCTTTCAAGCTACACAGAACTCTTCTTTGGGTCTGGTAAAAGTACTGAGAATGTCACAGTGAAATACAAAGTGGAACAGATTTTTAAGCATAAGGACTTAACACGTTGCAAGAGAGCATTCAAGATAAAATGGGCACTTAACAACTCTGCAGTCATAGATCAAAGAAGGGTTAGTGGATTACAGATTGTTGTCCCAGGACAACAATCCTGGGACCAACACGACTACAACACTGCAAACAACAAATGTAAATAAATGACATTCCTATCCCTTCATCATTTACCCCATAAGATTTTTTTTAAATAAGTAGGATCAAGAAATCTGAATCTGACCACCTCAGATTCTGAGTTGGTTAGACCTGAGCTTTGGTGTGGGTCTTTCTCTAGTACAAGAACAAGGGAAGTGAGAAAGGAGCAAAGATGGCATTTGAAATAACTTGCATTGGGTTACAAATGGTTTCAAGTGAGCAACTGTCATGTAGATGGTTAATAGCTGCAGTGCTAGGGAAATCTGTGCAGTTATTCCATTGTGAATTACCACAGTACTGAGTGCCCAGAGAACGTGAACACAAAGTAGCACCAGCAGCATGAGTGAGCCATAGGAGGCAACGTTCATCTGCTTTTAAGCAAAGACCACTCTGCTTCCCACTGCAGGAGTGGCTAGGAAAGAGGACTGCACCATCCACATACCTAGACAGAGTTTGAGCCAAATACCATTCAAGTCAATGGAAAGACTTACCTTAGACCAGGCCCATGGCTCAGAGATCCTACTCACACATTTAGTTCAAAGATGAGCATCTGCCAGAATACTCTACGCAGTTAATAAATGAGTAAAAACAGTGGGCCCCATTCTACATTACATAGGAATAAGACATGTAACGGATGTGTTGTTTTATATTCAAGTAACCCACACCCTAATGGAGAAAATGCTTTAAGAGTGACGCTCACTGTGTGTCCTGTTGTTATGGCAGGAATCAGCAGGTGGCACAATTACACAATCTTCTACATACTTTTTCTTGCATGTGACCAAATGTCAAGCCTTTGAAAAACATGCTGTGTTCTTGTTAGTTTTTGTTATAGATGTCTCTGATAGATGAGCTGGGAGCAGACAGAGAGTTTAATCTCTGCCTCAGACTCTGATTACAGACAATTCTTGAGCCAAAGCTGCTCCATGGGAACGTAGCATTGGTGTTGGACCGGGGTCCATGAAAGAACGCATTGCCTGCATGCTGTTTGACCACCTCTGTTCCAGGACTTGGGGTGCATGTAAATAAAGCAAACTACATTTAGAATACACCCAGACTCCATGTCACTGATTTCTCCTCCAGTAGGAATCTAACCTAGAAGGCCCTCCCTTCTGCTAAAGATTAGCAGAGGAATGATACTGGTGTCAGAACAGGACCAGGATTTAGATAGAAGGAGCATGTCACAGGCACTTCATCAACCACCAGTGAGCAACAATGTCTAGTCTGTTTTCGTGGTCCCCAGTCACAAACAAATACAGTCTATTTCTTTTCCACCACATGTATCTTTAATACTCTGTTTTCAAACAGGGCAGGGCATAGTACATATATACAGGAAAAGCCACCTTCCACCCACCTTTTCTCTCCACCCGGCTCAACCTCTGAGCTCTCTGTTCCTCCCAAATGTATATCCTCCCAGTTACTGAACCAATTACCTCGTGAACCCAACAGTTACCACCAAAGGTTAGTAATCCCCACTAGAAACAGCTTAATTGGCTCCAGTTATGCCTGTAACCTTCTCTGTGCTACAGCTAGCTCTTTGTCTCAGGGTAACACGCTGAATGTTTCCACTGAGGAGAAAGAGGGTAAAGGGGGCTTGTTTGCCACTCCTACCCATGCACAGGAAGATGAGGGACTTGTCCCACTGAAAGGGCAGGATCACTGAGCCCCCCTGGGCTCCCTTTACACTGTACTGCTGTCACCAGTCTGCACTTTAACCAGCACACATACAGGTAGGGACACACCCAGCTGCAATTACATACACACAGGTTCTTTACACAGCCCCTGTATGGAAAGGCATAGCTAGGGCACCTCCCAGTTTCTAAGCATGTACCCCACTCTGGAGTGTAAACCCCAAATTATACCATCTTGTGCTGCACAGAAAACTGTATAGCGTAAGCTATGAAATTTGCCCCCTCCCTCAATGTGGAGAAAGATATGCAACAGCTTTCCACTGCAAGTTATGATTTCCCAGACCCTGGTTTTAGACAAAGCAAAAAATGTATTAACTACAAAAGATAGATGTTAAGTGATTATAAGGGATAGCAAACAGATCAAAGCAGATTACCTGCAAATAAACAAAACACATAAACTAAGCTTAATATACTGAAAAGACTGCATATGAGTAGCAAATTCTCACCCTGAATGATGATTCAAGCAAGCTGCAGAGATTCTTAAGGGCCAAGCTTCAGTAATTTACAGGGTGGAATCCCCAGGTGTTTCATTCACAGGCTAAAAATCCCTTTAGCCAGGGTCCAGCACTTCCCCCTAGTACAATCTTTGTTCTTCAGGTGTTTTTAGAAATCTCTTTGGGCAAGGAGTCAGTGAAGAACCTTTGCATATGGCGGGAACCATTTGTTTCCAAGCTTGGTTCCCATGCCAGTCAGTGGAAAAACACAGGTATCCCAAGAGGGAATCCAGCACCATATGACCTGATCACATGGCCCTGTAGTGTCATAGCAGCCATGAGACTGAGGCTATTTCTAGCATCCTCAGGAAGGCTCTCCAGTGGGAGATAAACTTCTAAGGCCTATAGTTTTTTTCCTAATGGCTCATTAACTTGAATGGCCCCTTCCCAGACAGCCATCTAGATTGACAGTCTTTTGCCTAGTGGGTATTCTTTATCAATAACTCCAAATTTGGGGCCATAATTATTCTGTGGGATGCGCTGCTACCAAAGCAGAATTTTCCTCATCTTTGGGCCCCAGCTTCCCTCCACAGGCGGACACGGATTGTCCCCCTCAGCCAATGCAAGCAAAGCTTCACCGTTTGTGCACTAGCATTGAAGAGGTGATTTGGAGTTTTCCAATGGAGTCTCACATCATTGCAGATATGTGGATGACCCACACTGCTGAATGTCCATGACAAGTTAGAATTGCCAGAGAGCTGTATAGATGTAATAATGCTCATACACTGTGAACTGCTATAGCACAAGCCTTATATCTTCACTAGGAGAATGGAGCTGAGGAAAAGAAAAATCCCTTGATTCCAGAGCAATTTTTCTGAATGTGCATAGCCTATGTCCAGTGAAATTGACAACAGAGAAACTGGCTCATCACGAGAACGGTTTGAACTCTCTCTAGCTATCTCTCAACTATTTTCAGATTTAAAACCTCAACTAAGGTAACATGAAGGACAAGGTCTAATATGTCTATTCATTTCAAAATCTTGTCTTCTATATACTTATGGTTAATTTCTTTGATCTGTAAAAACTTGGTGGTTCATGATCAGAAATGTATATATAGGATTTGTGTGCTTGGCTGATCTGCAAATCTTTACTCTCAAGTGTATATCTTATTTCTGAGTTTACATTCAGATTGTGAGTATCTCAGAGCTCAGACCCTATTTGGTTATTTCCAAGCACCAACCCAAAATAGGCACTACCCCAATAACTACTTGTGACATTCTATGCCTTGGGGAAGCATCCTGGAACCCCCATATTCCTCATTTTTATATAACTGTGATTTTACATAAAAAGCATGTCTTGTAAGGTATCAGGAGAAAGGTTATGATTGGATGAAAGGCATTTTTCTATCCATGTGTGTATATCATTAATGCATGTGAAGTTATGAGAATTGTGTTGTATGGTTGTCACTAAAACATGCTACAAGCTAGAGAATCAGACAGCTCCCCAGGGATTACAGCAAGGAAAGTAGGCAACACCCAGGTGGGGTATCAATCAATCCGTCAACAGCCATTGTCCAGCAAGGGAGCTACGATGCAGTGACTGACCTGCATGAGGCCACACCAGAGGAATTGCTTAGCCTTGCCTAGGGACTCAGCAAGGCCCATCCAGACATGCCTGGACTGGTGTTTTCCAAGCACACATCTATAAAACAGAGAGAGTGAACGCATACTGGGCCCTTCTCCTGCCCCCACGTATGCTGCAAGCAACTAAGACACTGAGAAGAAGACAAGACTCCAACAGAGGAGATTTCACCCTTGAAATCTGGGCCAATCTGTATACTAAAGACTGCAGCATCAAGTGGGGGAGAAAAACTGCTTAATCTAGTTGTTGCCCAGTCTAATAGAGTTGAGAGTTTAGACTGCACGGTTATATTTTATTTCTTTGGGTAACTAACACTGACTTTTTGTCTATCACTTAATATCAATTAAAATCTGTCTTTTACAGTCAATAAATTTGTTTAACTCTTTATCTTTACCAGTGAGTTTGTACAAAGTGTGTGGCAAATCTCAGGTCTTGCAAAGGCTGGTGTACGTCCACTTTCCATCGCTGAAGTGATGAACCGATTAATAAATCTGCATTACTTGTCTTAAGCAGTGCAAGACGGTATATTCCTGAGGTACAATGACTTTGGTGCCTTTCTCTGTGTGATTCATGAGTGGCTCTGGGAGCATTCATGCAATATAGCTGGGCGTGGGGCTCCACATGCTGTTGTGCTGAGTGATCACAGTGCTTGGTGGGGTTTGCTGCTGGTCACTAGCCAGGCATTGTGAGATACAGTCCAGGTTGGAGAGAGTTAAGGGGGCACAGTCCCAGGCTACACGTTGGGGGGATCCTGTCACAATACTAACTTCACTGTATATGGAATTTCACTAGAACCGAGCTCACATTAGGCAGATTCCACTGTACCATGATGTGCAAAGGAGGTAGTTATGGAATGTGTTCAACTCACTGATTAAAAACTACTCCTCTGATCTGTGGTCAGCCAGTGATAAAAATTTAAAATTACTCACAGAAGAAAGAAAAACTGCCTTGGGTGAAATAAAAAAAGGAATTGAGTAGCTAAAAATTTATTTTGTTCCCAGTGAAACATATGCAGTTTTAAACCTTATACTGTATAAATGCTGTATAAATGCTGGATTAGCAGTGCTAATCCTAGGAGCTGTTTGCTAGCAAGCAGGCTCTGGTGCTTTCCTTGGTTCCATAGAGCCTTTAGAAAGCGCATAGGCCTCCAATTGATAGTGGGATATGATGTCAATTGTAGCTGTGGTTCAAACTCAGGTTGTAAGAGAAAATTACTTTCCTGCAGTTACTTTCAGTAGTCCATAGTAAATGAATGTGAGGTTTCAGCTCACATGTAAAAGACACCAGCATGATTAGCACTAATTGGTACCAACCACTGATCAGAAAACAAAGGAGGAGGGAAAACAAGCAAATGATTTTTATCTATTTTTTAGTCAAATTGTGTTTCAGTGAAAATTTTGCAACTTTTTGTGAGCTTTTTCACAATTCTCCCCTACTCAATTTTTCGTATAAATTTCATTTTGACAGATTTTCAGACCATCTCTGCGGTACCCTTGTTTTCTGTCATGAAAGGAAGAATGGCCAGTGGTTAGGCTGGGGAAAACCCAGGTTCAGTTCAGCGCCACAAGTGGCCTGCCTCTGTGCCATAGTCTTTCTGACCCTCATTTCCCCATCTATTAGCACTTCCCCACCTTACAGGGTGTTGTGGGGACAACTACATTAGAGATTGTGAGGATGACAGGGGGCCATATAAATATTTTAGATGGTTTAAAAATGAGCCCCCAAGCAGAAGGGACATTGCTAAAACAATAGCAGCAGAAAGCTTATATTAAGATTGGCTGATTGCGACAGATATTTTTTTTTTTAAGATCATATGCTGTGACTGTGTAGGAAGCAGATAAATATTTCTTTGCCTCACCCTAAAATCTGCAAACTCTTGTCCTATAGAACAGTTCTGAGGCTAGATTGCTGTAATAGGACTTTGAGATTAGATGACTATAATAAGACTCCTAGAAAACGAAAGACAACACAATGGAGCTGCTTGGTTATGAAGCAAAATTTCATGAGAGGCGTACATAGCACCTGTGCGCTAGGTTCTACACTGGCTGTCAGTAAATTGCTAGGTGGAGATAAAGGTATTGCCACTGGTCAAAGGGCTAAATGGTTTGGAACTCAATTACTTGAGAGATTACCTCTCTCCCAGTGTCATGCCACCAGAGCTGAGATTAGAGCCCTGCAACCCAAACCAAACCCCATGAGATGAGACTGCAAGTGTCAGGTCCAAGTGGGAAAACAACTGGACCATCTCACCATGAATCAACTCTCCAAGTCCTGTCCGTGGGGGTGGCACCACAGGGGCTGCATGCCCTGCTTCCCCTGTCAGCAGCACCTCACTGCTGTGTGCGCGGCAGAGTGAGTGTGCTAAGCAGTGCCAGATTTACAATGGCTCCAGGGGCTCCATGGAGCCAGGCACATGCTCAGAAGGACCCCCAGCCTGCTTCGCTTGCATTGCGTCCTGAGACCTCACTGGCTCCCTCTGCCCACCACTTGCTCTTCTCGGCCTGTGTTATAACCTTATTCCCAGATTCTGGACCTTAGCGTCCAAAATATGGGGGTTAGCATGAAAACCTCCAAGCTTAGTTACCAGCTTGGACCTGGTACTGCTGCCACCACCCAAAAAATTAGAGTGTTTTGGGGCACTCTGGTCCCACTGAAAAACCTTCCCTGGGGACCCAAGACCCAAATCCCTTGAGTCTCACAACAAAGGGAAATAATCCTTTTTCCCTTCCCCCCTCCAGATGCTCCTGGAGAGATACCCAGACACAAGCTCTGTGAAACTACACAGAGTGATTCCCCCTCTCCGTTCCCAATCCTGGAACAAAAGCACTTTCCTCTTCACCCAGAGGAAATGCCAAATCAGGCTAGCAATCCAACACACAGCTCTCCCCTTGATTTCTTCCTCCCACCAATTCCCTGGTGAGTACAGACTTAATTTCCCTGAAGTAAAGAAAAACTCCAACAGGTCTTAAAAGAAAACTTTATATAAAAAAGAAAGAAAAAATACAAATGTTCTCTCTGTATTAAGATGATACAACACAGGGTCAATTGCTTAAAAGAATATTGAATAAACAGCCTTATTCAAAAAGAATACAAATCAAAGCATTCCAGCACTTATATTCATGCAAATACCAAAGAAAAGAAACCATAGAACTTACTATCTGATCTCTTTGTCCTTACACTTAGAAACAGAAGACTAGAAAGTAGAAGGTACTTCTCCAAAGCTCAGAGAAGCAGGCAGACAGACAAAAGACTCAGACACCCACTTCCCTCCACCCAAAGTTGAAAAAATCCGGTTTCCTGATTGGTTCTCTGGTCAGGTGTTTCAGGTGAAAGAGACATTAACCCTTAGCTATCTGTTTATGACACGCCCCCCAAATTGCAGACAGTGGGGAAGCTCACTGGCGGCAATTTCCTTCTAGAACTTGAAAATAAACAGATTAATACAACACATGCACCTTTACATATACTACTAAGTATATAACTAACAGACTTTTACATTTTAAGAACACTTTTTAACTACTGGATTCTGGGAAACTCTCACGGGAGAGTGCATCAGCAACTTTGTTAGAAGCTCCTGTGATGTGTTGAATTTTAAAATCAAAATCTTGGAGAGCTAAACTCCACCGAAGAAGTTTCTTGTTGTTCCCCTTGGCAGTATGAAGCCACTTTAGTGCAGCATGGTCAGCATGTAGTTGGAACCGCCGTCCCCAAACATATGGGCGTAGCTTTTCCAGGGCGTACACAATGGCATAGCATTCCTTTTCACTGACTGACCAGTGACTTTCCCTCTCAGACAGTTTCTTGCTGAGAAACACGACAGGATGGAAGTTGTGATCTGTTGCTTCCTGCATGAGCACTGCTCCTATACCACGCTCAGATGCATCTGTGGTTACTAGGAATGGCTTGTTAAAGTCCGGGGCCCTGAGCACAGGGTCAGACATGAGCATCGCCTTAAGCTGGGTAAAGGCCTCTTGACACTCATTAGTCCACTTAACGGCATTTGGCTGGGTCTTTTTGGTTAGGTCGGTTAATGGGGCAGCGATTTGGCTGTAGTGTGGTACAAATCGCCTGTAGTATCCGGCCAAGCCTAAGAAGGATTGGACCTGTTTCTTTGACCTTGGGACAGGCCACTTTTGGATAGCATCCACCTTGGCCTGTAGGGGGTTTATGGTTCCTCGACCCACCTGGTGCCCCAGGTAAGTCACTCTGTTTTGGCCTATTTGACACTTTTTGGCCTTAACAGTTAGTCCTGCCTGCCTGATGCGCTCAAAGACCTTTTCCAGGTGGAGTAGGTGTTCGGGCCAGGAGTCTGAAAAAATGGCCACATCATCGAGGTAGGCAACTGCAAATTCTCCCAGTCCAGCTAGTAGACCATCTACCAGCCTCTGGAAGGTGGCGGGTGCATTTCGAAGGCCGAAAGGAAGGACATTGAATTCATACACCCCCGCATGGGTGACGAATGCTGACCTCTCCTTGGCAGGTTCATCTAGCGGTACTTGCCAGTACCCCTTGGTTAAGTCTATTGTAGAGATGAACTGGGCACGTCCCAACTTTTCCAATAGCTCATCAGTACGTGGCATCGGATAGTTGTCCGGACGAGTTACAGCATTTAGCTTACGGTAGTCCACGCAAAAGCGTATTTCCCCATCTGGTTTGGGTACCAGAACCACTGGAGATGCCCATGCACTGGTAGATGGGCGGATTATACCCATCTGTAGCATGTTCTGGATCTCCCGTTCTATAGTAGCTTGGGCATGAGGAGACACCCGGTAGGGTGGGGTTCTGATTGGGTGAGCATTACCTGTATCAATGGAGTGGTATGCCCGTTTAGTCCGTCCTGGGGTGGCTGAGAACAATGGGGCGAAGCTAGTGCACAGCTCCTTGATTTGTTGCCGCTGCAGACGTTCCAGGGTGGTTGAGAGGTTTACCTCTTCCACGCCACCGTCTTTTTTTCCGTCGTAGTAGACACCGTCAGGCCACTCAGCATCATCTCCCTGGACTGTAAACTGACAAACCTGTAAGTCTCTGGAATAGAAAGGCTTGAGAGAATTAACATGGTACACTTTAGGCTTTAGTGAGGAATTGGGAAATGCTATGAGGTAGTTTACAGCTCCCAGGCGCTCTTGGACCGTGAATGGCCCTTCCCATGATGCTTCCATCTTATGGGCCTGTTGCGCCTTCAAGACCATAACCTGGTCTCCTACCTTGAAGGAACGTTCTCTGGCATGTCTGTCATACCAGGCCTTTTGCTCTTCTTGAGCATCCTTTAGGTTCTCTCTAGCAAGGGCTAAAGAGTGTCGGAGGGTGCTTTGTAGGTTGCTTACAAAGTCCAGAATGTTAGTTCCTGGAGAAGGCGTAAACCCCTCCCATTGCTCCTTCACCAACTGTAATGGCCCCTTAACCTCGTGACCATACACAAGTTCAAATGGTGAAAACCCTAAACTGGGATGTGGTACAGCCCTGTAGGCAAACAGCAACTGCTGCAACACTAGGTCCCAATTATTGGAGAATTCGTTGATGAATTTTCTTATCATGGCCCCCAAAGTTCCATTGAACCTTTCCACCAGGCCATTGGTTTGATGGTGGTACGGGGTGGCAACCAAGTGATTCACCCCATGAGTTTCCCACAGTTTTTCCATGGTCCCTGCCAGGAAATTAGACCCTGAATCTGTAAGGATGTCAGAGGGCCAACCTACCCTGGCAAAGATGTCTGTTAGGGCCAGGCACACAGTGTTAGCCCTGGTGTTGCCTAGAGCTACTGCTTCTGGCCATCGGGTAGCAAAGTCCACTAAAGTCAGTACGTACTGCTTTCCTCTGGGCGTCTTTTTTGGGAAAGGGCCCAGAATATCCACAGCTACTCGCTGAAATGGGACCTCAATTATGGGGAGTGGCTGGAGAGGGGCCTTGACCTGGTCTTGAGGCTTACCTACTCTTTGGCATACCTCACAAGACCGGACATACTTGGCAACATCCTTGCCCATCCCCTCCCAGTGGAAGGACTTCCCCAACCGGTCCTTGGTTCTGTTCACCCCAGCATGGCCACTGGGATGATCATGGGCTAAGCTTAAGAGCTTCTCCCGGTACTTAGTTGGGACCACCAACTGTTTTTGCGGCTGCCATTCTTCCCGGTGTCCACCAGAAAGAATTTCCTTGTATAAAAGTCCTTGGTTTATAACAAACCGGGATCGATTAGAAGAGCTGAGAGGCGGTGGGGTGCTCCGTGCCGCCGCCCACGCTTTCTGAAGGCTGTCATCTGCTTCCTGCTCAGCCTGGAACTGTTCCCTTGAGGCTGGGGTCACCAGTTTTTCCTCAGACTGTGGACTTGGGCTTGGTCCCTCTGGAAGCGATGTAGGTGATGGGGTTGTTTCCGTTGCTGGTGAACCGCTCTCCGCTGGTGCACCTGAGGGTATTTCAGGCTCTGGCTGAGCCTTTTGGGTATGGCTGTCTTTTGCTTCTGCCAGTTCTGGCTTGCTGGCGCCCTCTGGCGTTGAGTTTGAAGATGTGGTTGCACTTGCTGGTGCTGGTTGCTGTTCCAGTTCCGGGCCTGGGACTGGAGATGCTGTGGCTGTTTCAGTGGTAGGCATGGAATCCGGGTCCACTACCTCTGTCTGGGTCTCTGGTAACACAGACGGGGCCTCTGTGGACGGCTCAGGAACAGGAATGGGTCTGGAAGCTTGCCTGGTTTGGCTACGGGTAACCATTCCCACTCTCTTGGCCCGCCTCACCTGGTTGGCCAAGTCTTCCCCCAGTAGCATGGGGATAGGATAATTGTCATAGACTGCAAAAGTCCACATTCCTGACCAGCCTTTGTACTGGACAGGCAGTTCAGCTGTAGGCAAGTCTACAGCTTGTGACATGAAGGGGTAAATGGTAACTTTGGCCTTTGGGTTGATGAATTTGGGGTCAACGAAGGATTGGTGGATAGCTGACACTTGTGCCCCCGTGTCTCTCCACGCAGTAACCTTCTTTCCGCCCACTCTCAAATTTTCCCTTCGCTCCAAGGGTATTTGAGAGGCATCTGGGCCTGGGGATCTTTGGGGTGATGGTGGTGTAATGAATTGCACTCGCATGGTGTTCTTGGGACAGTTGGCCTTGATATGTCCCAGTTCATTACACTTAAAGCATCTTCCATCTGATGGGTCACTGGGCCGAGGTGAGTTACTGGAGACTGGTGAGGTTGAAGAGTAGGGTATCTGTGGCTTTACTTGGGTGGTATGGAGGGTCTTTGGCTGTCCTCGGTTGTAGGGTTTATGGTCTGTGTGCCCCCTGGGGTAATCGTTCCCCTTGACAGTAGCTTTTTTGCTTTCTGCCAATTCCATCCATTTGGCTCCAATCTCCCCCGCCTCAGCGATAGTTTTGGGATTTTTATCTTGTATGTACCGTGTGATGTCTTCAGGAACACCATCCAAGAACTGCTCCATTTGTATGAGGAGGTTCACTTCTTCCAAGGTTTGAATGTTGTTTCCTGTTAACCAGGCCTCATAGTTTTTTGCAATGTAGTAGGCGTGTTTGGGAAATGACACCTCTGGTTTCCATTTTTGGGTTCTGAAGCGCCGACGGGCATGATCTGGGGTTATCCCCATCCTGTATCTGGCCTTGGTTTGAAAAAGTTTATAGTCATTCATTTGCGGCTTGGGCATTTCAGCTGCCACCTCTGCTAAAGGTCCACTGAGGTGTGGCCTTAATTCTACCATGTACTGGTCTTCGGGGATGCTGTACCCAAGACAGGCTCTTTCAAAATTTTCCAAGAAGGCCTCGGTGTCATCACCTGCCTTGTAGGTGGGAAATTTCCTGTGCTGTGGAGCAATAATTGGCGCCGGGTTGTTAGGGTTGGCTGGCACATGCAGCCCAGCTTTTGCCATCTCCAGTTCATGTTTTCTCTGTTTTTCCTTCTCTTCATTCTCTTTTTGTTGTTTTTCCATTTCTTTTTGTTGTTTTTCCATTTCTTTTTGTTGTTTTTCCATTTCTCGGCGGTGGGCTGCCTCATCTTCTGCTTGTTTCCTTCGGTAGGCCACCTCTTCTTCTTCTAGTTTTCTTTTGTGTGCTGCCTCTTGGGCTGCCTGTTCTCTTTGGAAGGCTGCCAGTTTGAGGCTTTCTTCCTTTTCTTTCATCTCCATCTGTCGCCTGTGTTCAGCGTCTTTGATTTGTTCTTCGGCGTCAATCCTTGCCTTAGAAGTCATGGTTCCTGTTTTCTTGTGTTGGGGTGCCCTCCGATGTTTATCTTCTGAACTGCAGGCTCTCTGTTGCCTCCTGAAGTCTGCCTAGCAACAGTGCTTTTTTCCTTTCCTCTCTCTAGCTAATGTTCAATTAAGGGAAACCAGAAAAACCACTTTATCTGCATGCATATAAGTGCTGGTACTTGCCTCCTAATGGGAGGGCTATTGCATGACAAAAGACCCTTAACAGTCTTCTCGCTTAATATGCAAACCACAAACTGCTAGAGAGCAGAAAAAAAAAATTCTCTCTGGTTCCCTTTTAAAACCAAACTGTTTCTCTCTGCTAAAAAGCCCTTAGCAGAGAAAAGAAAAATATAATATTCCTACTGGCTTCTGGATTCTGTCTATATCCCGCCGCTGCTACACCATGTTATAGCCTTATTCCCAGATTCTGGACCTTAGCGTCCAAAATATGGGGGTTAGCATGAAAACCTCCAAGCTTAGTTACCAGCTTGGACCTGGTACTGCTGCCACCACCCAAAAAATTAGAGTGTTTTGGGGCACTCTGGTCCCACTGAAAAACCTTCCCTGGGGACCCAAGACCCAAATCCCTTGAGTCTCACAACAAAGGGAAATAATCCTTTTTCCCTTCCCCCCTCCAGATGCTCCTGGAGAGATACCCAGACACAAGCTCTGTGAAACTACGCAGAGTGATTCCCCCTCTCCGTTCCCAATCCTGGAACAAAAGCACTTTCCTCTTCACCCAGAGGAAATGCCAAATCAGGCTAGCAATCCAACACACAGCTCTCCCCTTGATTTCTTCCTCCCACCAATTCCCTGGTGAGTACAGACTTAATTTCCCTGAAGTAAAGAAAAACTCCAACAGGTCTTAAAAGAAAACTTTATATAAAAAAGAAAGAAAAAATACAAATGTTCTCTCTGTATTAAGATGATACAACACAGGGTCAATTGCTTAAAAGAATATTGAATAAACAGCCTTATTCAAAAAGAATACAAATCAAAGCATTCCAGCACTTATATTCATGCAAATACCAAAGAAAAGAAACCATAGAACTTACTATCTGATCTCTTTGTCCTTACACTTAGAAACAGAAGACTAGAAAGTAGAAGGTACTTCTCCAAAGCTCAGAGAAGCAGGCAGACAGACAAAAGACTCAGACACCCACTTCCCTCCACCCAAAGTTGAAAAAATCCGGTTTCCTGATTGGTTCTCTGGTCAGGTGTTTCAGGTGAAAGAGACATTAACCCTTAGCTATCTGTTTATGACAGCCTGCCAGCCAGGCCAAGGGCTCCTCTGGCTCCAGGCAGTCTCTGCTTCTCACCACCTGTGGGGTCCCACCTGTCTCCCCAGAGCTGAGCGACCTGGGACTGGTACAGAAGCCTGGCCAGTCTCAGGCAGGTGGGGGCGGGAGGGGGGAGACTGTAGCAGGCTTGGCTGGGCCCCTCCAGGCAAATGCGTCTTGAGGGAGCCCAGCTGGGGCAGGTCCTGGCCTGGCTGATCGCACCACTCCCGAGGGGCTGGAGAGATTCCTGGCCCTGGGACCAGCCCTGGCTGTGTTGCCAGCTCACCCCGGAGGACACAGTTGCCTCCCAGTAGGGCTAGTGAGTGTGGCCAGGAGACAGGGCTTGGGGGAGTGGGTCTGTGGGAAGTATGGGGGATACTGGGCTGTGGAGGGGCAGGGAGGATCTGTGTATGTTGAGGCATTAGGGAGTGGGGGTTCTGTGTGGTGGGGCTGTAGGCAGGGATGGTGTGCAGGGCACTGTGCATTTGTGGGTGGGTCTGGGGGGGGGGCTCTGACCATAAGGAGTCAGGCGGCTTTGGGTGGGGCTGCAATAGTGTGGCATGGGCCTGTCTCCAAGGGGAAGGGACATGCTGGCAGCACAGGGCAGGCAGACCACTGTGCGTCTGGCAACTCCCAGTTTGTAAATAGTGCCCTTGCATTGGGCAGAGCAGGGCTTCCCTTCCCATGCCATGCCATGCCATGCCCCACTGCCTCTGGCTGGCCCCTTGCTCTGGGGACTGACCTCCCTACACCATGCTCCATTGCTTCCATGAGGGCTGTCATAAACAGATGGTTAAGCGTTAATGTCTCTTTTACCTGTTAAGGGTTAAGAAGCTCAGTAAACCTGGCTGACACCTGACCAGAGGACCAATAGGGAGACAAGATACTTTCAAATCTTGATGGAGGGAAGTCTTTGTTTGTGTTGTTTGTTTTGTTCGCTGTTCGCTCTTGGGGCTAAGAGGGACCAGAGGTACACCCAGGTGTTCCCAATCTTTCTGAATCAGTCTTTCATGTTTCAAAACTGTGAGTATAGCCAGGCAAGGCAGATTAGTCTTATGTTTGTTTTCTCAACTTGTAAATGTGTCTTTTGCTGGAAGGCTTTTTACCTCTGTTTGCTGTAACTTTGAATCTCAGGCTGCGGGGTGGGGAAGTCCCTCTAGTCTATATGAATCTGAGTAACCTGTAAAGCATTTTCCATTCTGATTTTACAGAGATAATTTTTACCTTTTCTTTCTTTAATTAAAAGCTTTCTTTTTAAGAACCTGATTCATTTTTTCCTTGTTTTAGAATCCAAGGGCTTGAGTCTAAACTCACCAGGGATTGGTGGGGGGAAAGGAAGGGGAAGGGTTAATTCCTCTTTGTTTTAAGATCCAAGGAGTTTGGATCTGTGTAGCCTCTCAAGGCAAGCCAGGGAGGGGAGAGTCTGGGGGGGAAAAAGAGGGGGATGGTTAATTTCTCCTTGTTTTAAGGCCCAAGGGATTTGGGTCTTGGGTTCCCTAGGAAAGGTTTTGGGGGAACAGAAAGGTGCCAGACACAGACTTCTGGCTGGTGGCAGCATACCAAATTTAAGCTGGTAATTAAGCTTAAAAGTGATCATGCAGGTCCCCACTTTTTGGATGCTAAAGTTCAAAAATTGGGGAAAAAACCTTGACAGGGGCCCACAAATATGTTTGGTGTCGGGCCCTGTCATAAACAGATAGCTAAGGGTTAATGTCTCTTTCACCTGAAGCACCTGACCAGAGGACCAGTCAGGAAACCGGATTTTTTCAACTTTGGGTGGAGGGAATTTTGTGTCTGAGGTCTTTGTCTGTCTGCCTGCTTTCTCTGAGCTTTGGAGAAGTAGTTTCTGCTTTCTAATCTTCTGTTTCTAAGTGTAAGGACAAAGAGATCAGATAGTAAGTTATATGGTTTCTTTTCTTTGGTATTTGCATGAATATAAGTGCTGGAGTGCTTTGATTTGTATTCTTTTTGAATAAGGCTGTTTATTCATATTTCTTTTAAGCAATTAACCCTGTATTTGTCACCTTAATACAGAGAGACCATTTGTATGTATTTTTCTTTCTTTTTTATATAAAGCTTTCTTTTTAAAACCTGTTAAAGTTTTCTTTACTGGGAAATTTCAGGGAAATTGAGTCTGTACTCACCAGGGAATTGGTGGGAGGAAGAAATCAGGGGGAGATCTGTGTGTGTTGGATTTGCTAGCCTGATTTTGCTTTCCCTCTGGGTGAAGAGGAAAGTGCTTTTGTTTCCAGGACTGGGAACGGAGAGGGGGAGTCACTCTGTTTGGATTCACAGAGCTTGTGTCTGTGTATCTCTCCAGGAGCACCTGGAGGGGGGAAGGGAAAAAGGATTATTTCCCTTTGTTGTGAGACTCAAGGGATTTGGGTCTTGGGGTCCCCAGGGAAGGTTTTTCAGGGGGATCAGAGTGCCCCAAAACACTCTAATTTTTTGGGTGGTGGCAGCAAGTACCAGGTCCAAGCTGGTAAACTAAGCTTGGAGGTTTTCATGCTAACCCCCATATTTTGGACGCTAAGGTCCAAATCTGGGACTAGAGTTATGATATGGTGGCAGCGTGGTTAATCCAGCCCTGGTGCCAAGGAGTTGCAGCATGCGCATGGCATGGCAGAAGGTGATGGACAGCAGGAATGGGGCATGCAGCCATGCTGATCCCATGGGCAGAAGGAGGAGAGCTAATCCCATGGGCAGGAGGAGAGATCAGCACTAACTCTGGTTCAAGGGGAAAGGTCGAGATCAGGTCGGAAAATGACTCTACCCTCTTGGATTCAGGATGAATGGGCTTGGGTCTGGGTTGGGCCTAAAAATTAGAGCAGATCAAGATGACTAGAGGCCCTTGAGTAGCAGGTGCCTCTACATAAATGGGAAGAGCCTGCTGGCAAACAATCTGCATGGGATCATATCTTGTCTCTTGCTCCTTGGTCCTCCAGAGCTTATAGACATGGTGCACAGTCCATCATCCTAAGTTCCGACTGTTTGAGGAAGGAGTAGGAAGGAGTTTGGAGGGAGGGTTATGATGTCACTAGACCTAGCAGAGAGATCCTGCCCAAAATATATTCAGCACAGGAATGGATCAGGGTAAGGGAAGCAGAAAAGGGTGGCTGTAGGTCATTATCTCCTGGGAAAAATTGGGAGGTCTACCTGGCACCTAGAGTAAATTACTGCAACTTTAGGGCTGCTCTAGTATACACTTGGCTACCATTGCAACCAAGACCAGCCTGATTGCAGTTGTCAACTGATCACTCCCCCATCTCCCTGGACCATGCTGGTGGTTGTGGGGGCAATACAGAACCAGTTGCACTGGCTCATCCAAGGAATCCCCTTTGCATATGACATTCCCTGATGGGGAGATCTGCTGTTTTCAGGGCCCCTAGGCACTTCTAAAGTGGCTACATCTCAGCAAGATGCAAAATTGTGCCCATTCTCCAGAGCAAGATGAGCAGGGCCAGTGCTTCCATTTAGGCGACCTAGGCAGTAGCCTAGGGCGCCAGGATTTGGGAGGGCGGCAATTTGGCGGTGGGGGGGTCCTTCTGCGCTCTGGGTCATCGGCAGCAATTCTGAGGCGGGTCCTTCTCTAGCTCCGGGACTTGCTGCCGAAGTGCCCCGAAGACCAGGGGTGCAGAAGGACCCCCCCCCCGCAGAATTGCTGCCAACGACTAGGAGCATGGAAGGACCCCCGCCTAGGGCACCAAAAACCCTGGCGCCGCTCCTGAGGATGAGGCACATTGGCAGGGCAAGGTGGGTTGGGCTTAACCCCAGGAAACTTGTGTGAGTAAGCCCAGTACTGTAGTTAGAGCTTAGTCTCCAGGGTCATCAAGCTAGGGCCTTCCTTATTAAAAATTTTAAAAAAGAAGCCCATCTGTATACATCTGTCAGTACAGAGACAGACTCTGCTAAACCTCAGCACGGTTTGTAGTAATTAGGCATCTACTAATGGCATTCATTGAGCCCCCCTTACATCCTAATCAGGGGTGGATATTTCTGTGGTTCACTGCCACATCTATTCCTGCCCTCAGCTTGAGAGGGCTGTATGTTATGACACATACTAAATGGGCCCTTTCTTTCTGTTGTGCGCTTGGAAACAGTGTCAGTTTAAAGAGGAAATAGCACAGACTGGGAAGGGAGTTTAGCTTGTGTTAGTACTAGGCATATGATCTCTGACTCACACAGATGTAGCTTATAAAAACTGGATGACCTAGAAGGAATTTTTAGTAGAAAATAAGCCATCATGAATCACTACTTGGAGAATGTTTTCAGAGTTCCCTGCCTGTAGGTGACCCCATCCCTTTTTCTTCTTTCAAAGCACAGTTCTACTCAAGTATGCCAATGACATTCATATTTACTTCAGAGTAATACAAATGGCACAAGTGCTCCATCAGACCTTCATTTCCTCAAGCCAGAGTGAAAATGAGAGCAATTTAACACTGTCCAGATTTAGAGTGGTGGGATGTTGTGTATTGTATAGTATCACCGTACGTTGACACAGTCTATGGTGCAGGTGTTCTTTGAACTATGTGGCATTTCTGTTTGTTTACTACATAAGGGTGCTAAAATCTACCTTCTAAATCTAGCAGCTGCTGATGTGGTCTTCCTTGTGCACCTCCCTTTCTGGGCTCAGACCATCAGAAATAAATACAGCTAGTCATTTGGTACTTCCTTTGTCATAGCACCAAACACATCTATCAAGATGAACGCATACACCACCATCTTCATTAGTGGCAATCAGCATGGATTGCTATTTAGTTTTCATTCAGACCCTGAAAAGCAGAGGGAAACTAAAAGTAATGCTCAGGCTAAAGCAATCTGTCTGCTGGCCTGGGTCTCTAGAAGTCTGAGCAATATAACATTTATGTTTTGGTCTGAAATATCTACAAGACTTGAATATCTTCTCCTGCACCCTAGTCTTCCCCAGCAAACTATGGGAAACAACTGCTCACCTGACATTAAACATCATGGGGTTTGCTTTGCCATCTATAACAATCATCTTTAACTGCCCATCGTTCATCCTCTATGAGAAAACACAAGAGGTCAAGGGACCACAAGGACACAACAGCCACCATGCTGATCTTCACGGTTGTGCTTACATTTCTTTTCTGCTGGACTATCACATTTTTGTTTTCTTACTGAGGAATGGAAACTGACAAGGGCTGTTCCTGAGATAAGTTGTTCAATTTTGGCTCCTAAATTTCTCCTGCTTCCCCCAAATGTTGCCTTAAACCTGGGATTTACGTATTTGTTGGGAAGTGCTGCAGGGAGAAGGTTTTTAAAGTTTATATACCATTTATTCCCAGCTCATTTCCTTGAAAAGGCCTAGCACCTCAAGAGAAATCTTCATATTTTACATCCAGCTTGAAACAAGTTATCTTAACACAAGAATTCTGCTTCATTTTGATGTCACATTTCTCAGATATTAAAGAGATTAACATGAATTACTCAGGATTAGCTCAGCCTGTAAATATTTAATGCATATTTAACTAGAATAAATCCTGTTGGTTAATTATTTCTCCATGGTTTTTCAACTGCTATGCTATGTGTCCAAATGAACAAATACCAATTTTTTACCCACTATAGATGATTAACATAGTGTCATCCAAGAGAAACTCTTATGCAACAGCTATTGGAAGGATGCTTTAAAATCCGCTCTGGTCACAAAACCCAGCACAGCCTCTGCAACTGAGTAGTTAGCTCACAGGAAGACAAAAATTACAGAATTTAGCTATCAAACACAGGTAGATAGCAAAGAGGAAAGTTTCAAGAGTTGATGAGGAGCCCACCAAGTTGTCATGCATGAAAGTTAAGATGCCATCTGCACTGTACCACAGCAAAAAAGGTAGTTAGTCCTTATGTCACATTCTGCTTGGATAGCTTCTTAGAGAGACCATGGAAAAACACCGTTGATCTAAGCTGGTTCATTTATCAGTCATGGGAAAGGAAAATCCCTCAAACTGGAAATCAGAACAATGGTCTACCTATGAAAAATTACCAAAGGGTTAAAAATAATACTGCATCATGTCTATTGACCACCTGGTAAAGTTCAGTATTAACCACTATATACACCTGAACTGCAGTGTGTGAAACTGTACAATGCTTACAAACAGGTAGATGTAAATATGGAGTCGATCCACAGATGGTATATATCTGTGTACCTCCAAGGAATTATGACAGTTTATACCAGCTAAGGATGTGGCTCTGTTATTTTTAATCTTTGCTATTTTTACTAATGGTCTTAGTGATGACATGTTTGACAGTTGTTTCTAATATCTTTGATACATAAATATTGTACACTACATGAAAGTATTCCATAAGGTGAGTGCACCTGACTTGTTTAAAACACCACACACACAAATGGCCTTTTTGGGGGCCAATCTTACACAGATGTAGGCTGAGATTTTCAAAGTGAACTCAATGGCACTGGGAACCTAATTCACTTAGACTCTCTTGGAAATCCTAGCCTTAAATATTTGATTATGTAACTTGACTCCAGTAGCTGAATAACTCTACTCCAGCAAGTAGTCACACTTGCTTCATTGGGGCTATTCAGGTGAGTAGTTTTCTACATTATTTGTAATATTGCAAAGATGAACTGTGCCGTTAAAGAGAATCTCTGACCAGATCCTCAGCTGATGTAAATCAAGGGAGCTCACTCTGGTCCATGGAGCTATGTTTCTATGCACCAGGCTGAAGCTCATACTCTAGTACTTTGCTAATATGACCCAGGACTCCATTCAAAGGCTTAGCAGCTAGAGAAGGATTCTTTTGATTTTTCTCCAAAGTCTAGATGAAGTAATCTGTACCTGTTGCCTGTGTTTCCATAATAGTTTACTATATTCTTAATATCTGGTAAAGACACCCAGAGCTCTGGATATGCACTTTTATTGTTGTTGGTATAAATCAAAATTAAAATGTATTGTGTCTCATTTTTCCCCTGTGCTCCCTGTCTATTGCATTTGTTATGTCATCTTATACTTTGATTGTTGGTTCTGTGGGGGAAAAAGGCAGTTTTGTGTTTGTACTGCACCTAGTACAATAGGGTCCTAGTCTACAATTGGAATCCCTAGGTGTTACCACACTAAATAGTAATTATATCCCAAATCAGCACTGAGCAGCACGGAAATTTCTCTTCAGTCATGTACCCCTGTAGGACAGGCACAGGCTGACAAATATAAATGGTTTTATACGGTACTTAGTGGAGTCTCAGACAATAGATTTAATCCCCAATATCAATGAGGGAAAAGCAAAGCGTTTATTTATAAAGGCATAAAGCAGATGTAAAAGCCTCTGGCTTCTGGCTCCTATTTCTGCTTGCATTACAGATCATAGAAAATCATGGCTGGAAGGGACCTCAGGAGGTCATCTAATCCAAGCCCCTGCTCAAAGCAGGACCAATCCCCAACTAAATCATCCCAGCCAGGGCTTTGTCAAGTCTGACTTTAAAAACCTCTAAGGAAAGAGATTCCACCACCTCCCTAGGTAACCCATTCCAGTGCTTCACCACGCACCTAGTGAAAAAGTTTCCCCCCCCTCCAATATCTAACCTAAACCTCCCCTACTGCAACTTGAGACCATTACTCCTTGTTCTGTCATCTGCTACCACTGAGAACAGCCTAGATCCATCCTCTTTGGAACCTCCTTTCAGGTAGTTGATAGCAGCTATCAAATCCCCCCTCATTCGTCTCTTCTGCAGACTAAACAATCCCAGTTCCCTCAGCCTCTCCTCACAAGTCATATGATACAGCCCCCTAATCATTTTTGTTGCCCTCCGCTGGACTCTTTCCAATATTTCCACATCCTTCTTGTAGTGTGGGGCCCAAAACTGGACACAGTCCTCCAGAGGAGGCCTCACGAATGCCGAATAGAGGGGAATGATCACATCCCTCAATCTGCTGGCAATGCCCCTACTTATACAGCCCAAAATGCTGTTTGGCTTTTTGGCAACAAGGGCACATTGTTGACTCATATCCAGCTTTTCGTCCACTGTAACCCCTAGGTCCTTTTCTGCAGAACTGCTGCCTAGCCATTTGGTCCCTAGTCTGTAGCAGCGCATGGAATTCTTCCATCCTAAGTACATGACTCTGATGAGGTTCAGCAGGATAAGTGCAGATTTCTTTTGGCCCAATGTTCTAATTTGTCTAGGTCCCTCTGTATGCTATCCCTACCTTCCAGTGTATGTACCACTCCTTCCAGTTTAGTGTCATGTGCAAAGTTGCTGAGGGTACAGTCCACGCCATCCTCCAGATCATTAATGAAGATATTGAACAAAACTGGCACTCCATTTGATACTGGCTCCCAACTAGACATGGAGCCACTGATCACTACCCGTTGAGCCCGACGATCTAGCCAGCTTTCTATCCACCTTTAGTCCATTCATCCAGCCCATACTCCTTTAACTTGCTGGCAAGAATACTGTGGGAGATTGTATCAAAAGCTTTGCTAAAGTCAAGGAATAACACATCCACTGCTTTCCCCTCATCCACAGAGCCAGTTATCTCGTCATAGCAGGCAATTAGGTTAGTCAGGCATGACTTGCCCTGGTTTAGAGCCCTTAGTGAATCCATGCTGACTGTTCCTGATCACTTTCCTCTCCTCTAAGAGGTTCAGAATTGATTCCTCGAGGACCTGTTCCATGATTTTTCTAGAGACTGAGGTGAGGCTGAACTGGCCTTTAGTTCCCTGGATCCTCTTCCTTTTTTTTTTTTAAAGATAGGCACTACATTAGTCTTTTTCCAGTCATCTGGGACCTCCCCTGATCGCCATGAGTTTTCAGCGATAATGGCCAATGGCTCTGCAATCAATCACATCCGCCAACTCTTTTAGCACCCTCGGATGCAACGTATCTGGTCCCATGGACTTGTGCTCATCCAGCATTTCTAAGTAGTCCTGAAACACTTCTTTCTCCACAGAGGGCTGGTCACCTCCTCCCCAATCTGTGCTGCCCAGTGCAGTAATCTGGGAGCTGACCTTGTTCGTGAAGACAGAGGCAACAAAAACAAAAACAAACAAACGAGCATTGAGTACATTAGCTTTTTCCACATCCTCTGTCACTAGGCTGCCACCCTCATTCAGTAAGGGGCCCACACTTTCCTTGACTTTCTTTTTGTTGCTAATATACCTGAAGAAACCCTTCTTATTACTCTTAAAATCTCTTGCTAGCTGCAACTCCAAGTGTGATCTGGCCTTCCTGATTTTCCTGCATGCCTGAGGAATATTTTTATACTCCTCCCTGGTCATTTGTCCAATCTTCCACTTCTTGTAAGCTTCTTGTGTGTGTTTAAGAACAGCAAGGATTTCACTGTTAAGCCAAGCTGGTCTCCTGCCATATTTACTATTCTTTCTACACATTGGGATAGTTTGTTCCTGCAACCTCAATAAGGATTCTTTAAAATACAGCCAGCTCTCCTGGACTCCTTTCCCCCTCGTGTTATTCTCCCCGGGGATCCTGCCCATCATTTCCCTGGGGGAGTCAAAGTCTCCTTTTCTGAAGTCCAGGGTCCATATTCTGCTGCTCTTCTTTCTTCCTTGTGCCAGCAGGGCTGGCTTTAGGCCAGTTCCCAGGAATCAGGCCCCACGCTCGTACCTAAGAGGGCTCCATGCCTTAGGTGCCTTTTTAATTTTTTTTTTTTAAACTCAGCCAGCACCCGGGTGGGGGGGAGTGTCTGGGTCTTCGGCAGCATTTCAGCGGTGGAGGTGGGGGTCCTTCAGTGCCAAAGACCCAGAGCGGACACACACCCCCGCCCCAGAAGTGCTGCTGAAATCCCAGACTGCAACCAGGTATTCGAATTGGGCCCTGCAGTTCATAAAACTGGCCCTGTGTGTCAGGATCCTGAACTCGAACATCTCATGATCACTGCCTCCCAGGTTCCTATCCACTTTTGCTTCCCTTACTAATTCTTCCCTGTTTGTAAGCAGGTCAAGAAGAGCTCTGCCTCTAGTTGGTTCCTCCAGCACTTGCGCCAGGAAATTGTCCCCTACACTTTCCACTTGCACTGTATTAGCGTAGATTACAGAAACTTTGATGATTAGCCTTGAAGGACTCAATTAAATATTCTAATAAGGTTAAGTGCTGTGATAGGAAAGGCATAGAAAATAAATATGAAAGTGTGATAGGCTGCCTGTAATAGTGCCATCATGGGAAGGATTCTTTACTTGAAATGTGCGTGTGTGGGGAATAGCACAGGAGTAAAGAAAGAGGCGAGAGGAGAGGGTAAGGATTGTTGTGCTCTGTGCAAACCCTGTAGAAATCACAAGCCTTAAGACACAGATCTTTGAGAAGAACCAATGTTTAGAGGATATTACTGTAAATCTACAGCATCTATTCCATCAGTCACCATGTCATCCCATCATCTCCAGAGCTAAATTCTTATTCTGGAAGACGCTCATAAGTACTGCCAGCCATGAACATTCAAAGATGAGGAGTTATGTCCAAAAATAATTTAAAAATGGGATTTGGCACTGGCTGACCACAAATGAGAATAGTTTTTAAATCAGTGAGTTGAACACATTCCATAACTACCTTCTTTGCACATCTCTGTCTCATGAATATTTGAGAGGTCAAAAAATTTCCCTCATCCCAAAATGGGGATGAAAAGTCAAAATCTCATTAATATCCATAAGCCAAAAAAAAATGGGAGGAGGTCTAATTTGCCTTAAATTTCTAAACAAGAAGTCATGTTCAACCAGAAAACTGGAAGATTTCATTTTGAAAAACATCAAAACAAAAGGTTTCTGGAATTCTGAAACTTTTGACATCGTTTCAAGTTGAGAAATTCATTGAACTCGAGACTGCTCCAGAACAGATTTTATTTTGACAAATTGGCATTTTTTCCAACAAAAGAACAATTGGTCGTCATTGAGAGGCGTCCCCGCCAAAATGCCACTGCGGCATTTCGGCAGGTGCGGGCGCATTAAGATCCCCCGTGGGTGCCATGTCGCCCACAGGCACTGTGTTGGGGACCCCTGAAATAGAACCTTTATTCATTTTCTGTTGGGAAAGGGAAAATTCAATTAGCATAAGTTTTGAAAAGAGCTGTTGGAAAAGAACTCAAGATCTGATACTTGACTCAAAAAGCCTGGGATGTCTAAGATCAAGACAGGTGTAAAAATCAATGGAAAGAACTTCAGACTCTGTGGTTAGACCCCTGACCTTGAACATGGTGGTACAGCCTCAGAAAACCATACTGTTGCCAGCACTGTTTTATCCTTATCTTTGGTTCAATGCCAGCATGCAGAAGCCCATTCCAGGAAGGTCTGTTGCAAAATACACACGTATGTATACAAAATTTTCTGATTTTGAGAATATGACCTGCCAATGCCAACTTTGGTGTGGCCAGTGGGAACTAATACAATTTTGTCACAGAGGTCCCGGAAGTCATGGATTCAGTGACTTCCAAAGACCTCCATGACTACAGCCTGCAGCAGCTCGGAACTGCAGGGTGCCACTGCCTCCCATGGTGTCAGGGAGCTATGGAGTACCCCCCCACACTCATACACACACCTGAGGCAGGGAGCCAGGGGGAGCCCCGCAGCTCTGAGCCATGGGTGGATTGGCACCCTGGATTCCCCACAGCTGCCCAATGGCTTCCCATTTTGGCATGGATATATTTTTAGTAAAATTCAGGGACAGCTCATGGACTTCCGTGAATTTCTCTTTATTGTCAAGGACCTATCCCTGATTTTTACTAAAATATCAGTGACAAAATCTTAGTCCATTATAAATTAAAATCTCCACTATATTTTAAGCACCACTGAGTGTAAAAAGGGAGGAAATCTACTCAAATGGCCTAAATTATTTTGAAGGAAGAGGAGCTGAGCTTAAGGGGGATCATTCCTCTCCCTCTTGCCCCACATATTTGGGGCCGAATGGATGCAGAGGAACACACAGAGGCTAAATGGGGAAACATATGATTGGAGGAGAGCCACTTTGCATAGCACCATCAAGGAGATACCCATGCAAGTCAATATTCTCCTTGTCAGCATTAATTCCTTTGGGTTATTGCTCTGCATCATCTTCTTGGGCACACTGGGAGCAGGAAGATGGTCTGAGCCGCAGATGGAGACCATACTGCCAGCAAGAATATTACGATGGAGTGAGGTGAGAGATTGGCCATCTGTGTGAATCTCCGAGCACTCTGCAGAAGGCCTGAGCTCCATTACATTTATCTACAGATCTCAGGATATACACAGAGTTGGCGAGTTAAGCTTGGTGGGAAGGCAAACCCCACAGCTCCAGCTGCTGTGTGCCTCAGATGGTTGAACTTGTCTTAGGATTTTTCCATAGTAAGCCATGACCTGGTCCTAAATGAACACTAGCCAACAACTCACCAGGCAAGAGCAGAGCAGATCAGTTCAAAGCATGTGGTAGAGCAGAAGTTCAAAAGATTATTATTGAAAAAAGGGGGACCATCTTCTGTTTAGCAGTTACTGCCACAGCAGTCAGGCAGTGAAAGGTCTCTTATCTAGTCACACATCCTGGCAAGAACAGTCAAGGCTTTCTGCCGGTATGACAGATAAGGAAATTGCCTGGAGTAGAAAAATATTAACAGCAAAAGATTTAGTAGTGATACGAAATGATTTTGAGCTGTTCTATTTTGTTTCTTAAGAGAAACACTGTGGATATTGCTTTGCTCTCAACTGAAAATAGGGGAAGAACTGAAATAAAATTAATAAATTGCTAAGAAATGGGGTGGCAACATTAAGGCACATAAGTTCATAAGCATAAAGAAAGAAGAAAATTGTTTACAGTTTAAAAGTTTGATAATTTAAGTGTGTGTTACACAATATGGGCACACAGCCAGGGACAGTGAGAGAGCAGTTTTAAGCAGTTTGGCCAATGGCTAGGGTATTGGTAGGCAGATATGGACAGAGGCCAGGTAAAAGTCACTCCAAAACTGAAGGAAGGGGTCAGTCAGGCATGTTCAGTCCAAAACTAGAGGAGGGTCTCCATACCATACTAGTAAACATCCCCTAATACTAAATCTTGTTGTGTAACAGCTTTAACTGACAGCCAGATTTAGCAGTTGTGGTTGGTCTACAAGTATGAACCAGAAAGGGGGGAAAGATGGTTGGAGGATAGATGATCTGATAGGATTGGGAAACAAGCTAAACAGGCCAAAAACTGTATAAAAGACAGTCAGTCAAGTTAGGAGCAGGAGAAGGAGAAGTCAGAAAAAAGAAGCAGAAGCACTATTGGGACAGAGCAGAAGGATTCTTAAGGCTAGTCTACACTACTGTGCTATATCTATGCAGCTGAACCAATGTGGCTGCACCACTGTCGCGCGTCTAGTGAAGATGCACAATTACTCCACCTCAACAAGTGTCTCCTGCCAATATAGTGCAGTGTAGGCCCTGCTCTAAGTTGATGTAGCCAACATCGCGCAAGGGGGTGGCTTTTTCACACCCCTGTTGGTGGTCAACACAGAGCCAAAGAAAAGGCGAATACGGAGAGTAAACATGCTAGTTATATTATATAGGATAATAGGATAGAAATAGAGTTAATAAATGTGTGTGCCTGGATCAACAAAGATGAGTGTCTGTAGTGTGTATGTACAAAGTTAAGAGTTTATTAAGATGACTGTCAGTGTCCTGCACATGATGGATCACCATGTGTAGAACGTAACCACTTAAGCCATTCATCTGTGTGACATTACAGTATTGGGTACTTTAGTTGCATACCTGTGCTAAGGGATGTATGGTTTTTTTTTTTGGTTTTTGTTTTTAAATTGAGGTTTAGATTAATTGGGTTAGGAAAGACGGATACACTACATAAAGAGAACACTGTTTTGGAAAAGTGCTGCCCTAGGGGTCAATCCTTTGAGCAGAAGGCTGGATCTGTGTCCTCCCAAGGGTGAACAGATCTAATCTGTTCTGATGGAATTTCCTGAAGGACATAGGGAAGTCCTGGGTAAACTCTGGCAATTCTACTAGGGCCTGTCCCTTCCTTTCACCTTACAGGAACAGCTTACTGTGTCAACACCTTGGGAACCTGGGATCCCCAAGTCTCTTCTTGAGTTAACAGTAGGGGGGGGTGTGCACGTGCACGTAGACAGGGGCAAATGGCAGCAGAATCCCTACAGCCAGTCCTGAGGATGCTCTTTATGACCTGAAATCAAAAGGAGCTGATGAAGTAAAGCAAGATTAATAAGGGAAGGGGATACTCAGGGCTTCCATTAGACACAAAGGAAGCCCTAGGAGGAGGACGGAAACCTCTATCCTCTAATCAACGCATTTTACTATAAAGGTGTATGGTAGATTGGGAGTTTCCGTCAACCCAAAATTCAGGGCACTTCTTCACTAAACTGTCTCTGTGAATCAAGATTAACAGTGCAAGTGTCCTGTCATGCATCAGAGATCACATTTCACTTGCATTCATGACCTTGTTCACCAAGGCTTAATATCCTTTTCTTATGCATACACGTGATGCATCCAGCTCATCAACCTGAGGGCACAGAGTAGTGGTCTAACCATCAATTGTATAACGCAATAGCCAGAGTCCCTTGAGTCAAAAGCTCAATCCTAGCAGTACCAGTTCAGCTCTTGCAGCCTTCTGAGTTAAATTGAGGACTGTTATATTTGTACCAAGCAGAGATGGAAATAGACACAAGGGGAGCGGATTTAAACACAGCTGTCCCTGTGCTGCCTTAATTGCTCTGGCAGCCAAATAGAAACCAAAATCAAAGTGGGAATTTTCACTGAGGAGGGTGAATACAGATATTTAAAGGGACAGGACATCACAAGAACCATCCTGTTTAGAGGAGCCTCTTCTGGGTGAAAGGAGAAAGGATAGTCTAGTGATTAGGGCACTGGCTGGGACTTGGGAGTTTAAGTTCTCTGCTCATCCAGAGTTTCCTGTGTGACTTTAAACAAGCCATTAGTCTCTCCTTCCTCATCTGTGAAATGGGGATAACAGCCCTTTCCCACCTCACTGAGTTATGACACTAAATTCATTAAAGCCGTGAGATGCTCAGATACAACAGCAGTGGGGAGGAGGGAGGTCATGTAAGACCTCAGATCTAAAATGCAGAGCTGGTTGGAACATTTAAACAATTTTTTTTCCAAATTATGCTGTTTCAGAAGCCTTTGTTGAAATGGATTTTGGGTTCATGCAAAGAGTTGCAAAACAGATGCTCACGTGGTGGCTTGGGCACTAGCCTAGTACATGATGAAATGCAGGTTCAAGTCCCTGCTCTGTCTGAATCAGTGATTTGGGATATAAAAAAAACCACACACACACTCTGAACCAGATAGAGGATAGATTTCAATTTGGGTTTCCCAGTGCCCTGGCCACACATGCCCACTCTGGCATTTTGACACTTCTCCCCGAATTGAAAAACCTCATGTTTCAATTCAAAAACAGGCATTGACAATTTCATGTTGGTGAAAAAATTTGAAGGGTTTTGCTTGCATTCCAATTTGGAATGAAAACAAGTCTCAAGACTTCAGAAGTTGCCACCAAACAGAGCTGTTGTCCCCTGGTCAGCACTACTCCTTGGCTAAGATTTCCCTTCACTGTCATACAACATACATACTACACTGGTTTGCTGTTGCCTTCTCCGAGAAGGAGGCTGCATTTCCATTGGTGCTGAATGTATATAGATTGTGAAGCACTGCAGTTGGCATATAGGCAAAAATATTAGCCGTATCAAAGTGTTCCTGAGTTGGAAAGCACAGAATAATCATCTACTTGGATCAGCACATCTTTTTAATCTCAGGCTGATGACTAGGATCCAAGTAGAGGGTAGGTAGAGTTACCGAGGTATTGTTCCAATCTCTGATCCTGGTGGCACAGTCCCCGTGTATATTCTGTTTGGTTTATAACTCTGGTGTTTAATTATTGGTAAATTAACCATATGCCCTAGTTTTATCAGGTCTCTGAATCCTGCTACAGGATTCAGACATTTGAATGCACTTGTCAATCTTAATGAAGGCAGAAGAGAAGTTAGGTCATTTTCATATTCTGTGTTTGCTGAAAACTTTCTGATCCTTCTATCATTTTAGAAATTTGCATTTTAATGAAAACTGGTACATTGTACTCAAGACAAACTGATTAATAAAAAACTGTTTAATTAGTTTTTCAGTCTCTTCTGGGACTGAAAGATAGCAAGATGCAGCATGTGCTTAAGTGAATAAATACAGTTAGATATACTTGTCTCTTTCATCCAGAGGATAAAGGATCATCAACTTTGTGGAACCATCATATCACAATTTATTACTGTGTTTTTTTTATTATTAGTTACTATATTGCTTGCCATATGATAACAAGCCACAGTATTGAGTGCTAAATCACTGCTTTCCCTTTCCTTACCTAATTGACAAATGTATGCCTGTAGTGAGGAGGCCCCATTCCCCACGGCGCCTGAGAGGGACAAGCCAGAACAGGCATAGCAGTGAGCAGAGCCACCCCTACCTGTCCCCGCCCCCCCCGGAAGTCAAGGGGCAGGACAGGAAGTATAAAAGCCCGGCCCTGGTGCTCAGTTGGAAGGAGGCTGCTGGAGAGGACAGATGCTGATGCCTGAGCTCCTGCTGGGCCCAGCCTGCCCCGTGCTCGGTACCTGGAGGAGCGCTGGCCTGAGCTTTCCCGTGCTCGGTACCCGGAGGAGCTGCCTGAGCTTCCCGACACCCGGCATCTAGAGGAGCCGCCTGAGCCACCCACACCCGGTACACAGAGGAATGGCTGGGAGTTCCCGACGCCCGGTATCCTGAGGAACCCATGCTCTGGGACCCACCGGACCGTGCTGGCGGATGGCAGGTACCCAGTGACGGGGAGCTTGGAAGTGGCCTGGGGGCAGCTGACCAGAGTCAGGCTGTAGACATACCTGAGCCTATGTCAGTGTGTTGCGGCCAGGATCCCCACTGACTGCAGTGAATCATTGCCACTGCTAGGGCCCTGGGCTGGGATGCAGTGGAGTGGGAGGGCCTGTGTTCCCCCTGCCACCCTTCTAGGGGTGGCAGACTCCCCCTCCCCCTGGCCTGAGGAAGCCACACAGACTGGTTGTTTGCTCAGCCCCTCCTGAAGGGACTGAGCCCTGAATCGCTTGCTGCCCTGCCCTGAGCCAGGGCCTGGGCTTTATACACCTGAACTGCTTATTGCCTCGCCTTGCCCCAGGGCCTGGGCTTCTAGACTGTTTGCTCAGCCCTGCAACAGAGGGCCTGAGCTTTGCCACTGCATTTGGTGCTCCGCCCAAACCTAGGGCTGGGCCCCTAATTAACTGTGTATTGTTGCTCAGCCCTGCAGCAGAGGGCTTGAGCTCCCAGCTAACTGTGTATTGTTGCTCAGCCCTGAGACCGAGGGCCGGAGCTCCCAACAGACCGTATACTGCCGCTCAGCCTTGCAGTAGAAGGCCTGAGCTCCTAAGTGACTGTATATTGCTGCTCAGCCCTGAGACAAAGGGCCTGAGCTCCTAATTAACTGTGTGTTGTTGCTCTGCCTTGCCACAGGAGGCCGGAGCCCCAAGTGACCGTGTATTGTCCCTCAGCCCGGAAGCAAAGGGCAGGACCCGGGCCGAGAGAGCATGGTGAGCTGGTGTGGCTCCCCTCCGCCCTCAGGGAGGGTTGAGCCCCGGTCCCACCCTTCTACAATGCCACTTTTAGGCTTGCTAATCCGACAGTTTGTATTGGAGAGAGCCTTTTTAGTAGTCAGCTCATCCTTGTTAATGAATCACTATCACACTTCCAAGTGTGACAGAACAAGCCACAGAGTGAGAAATTCTCTGGTGCAACAAGATTATTTTATCATGCAAGCCAAAAATAAAGCAGGTCATGCTAATATGCTAATTAGCTCTAGCAATCTTTTCACTGTGTTCCCAGTTTTACACAGAATCCAAAGATTTCACATTTTAGACATGCAAAGAATTAAGTCACCCAATCAAAAGCTCCCCCAAAGGGGGAGGCTTTTCCTTTGTAATGTGATTGTGTACGACAGCTTGTTCAATGGGATGGAGCTGATTAGTTAGGCATGGGTTATGTATTACTGCAAGCAGCAATGAAATGAAATGTAAATCATGATATCCCAAGTACTGTTCAAGGGATTTTGACAGGTTTATGACACTTTGGATTATTAAAAGTGTTTTTTTTTAAACCTTGTATTGAATTTCACAATTTATGCATCATTTTTACTTTTTGCATTTTACTCAGCTAGTTCTGTTTCACTTTGGTTTCTAGTTCTCATGCACTGACAAAAAGCTACCATGTTTGGGTTGCAGAAACTGCACATTGAAATAAAGTCTTTCACTGAAGCTTCAAGCAAATGCAATGAAATCATTTACCAAAACTTCACGTTATAAGGTCCTGTTGTCACTTGCTTTATAACTTTACCAAACTGTTTCACATGGAACATTTCAGCCCGAGAATTTGCCTCAGGCTGAATTTTACTGGAACACTTCAAACAGCAATGATTATCTGTTTCCAAGAATGAGGCTATAGACATATGTTTTGCTCATGTTGAAAATGTCACCAAGTTTTTAAGAACCTCTAGATTCATAGATTCCAAGGCCAAAAGGGACCATTGTGATCATCTAGTCTAATACAGACCATAGAACTTCCCCAAAACAATTCCTAGAGCATAGCTTTTAGAAAAACACATCCAATCTGGATTTAAATTGTCAGTGATGAAGAATCTAGTTCCCTGTGCTTTGGAGCAGCGATGGGAAATTTGGCAGGGGATGGCGTTTGTTTCAGGGATGTGTCTTTTGCCATCCTCATGGAAAAGCTGCCTAAATTTAGTGGGGGACAAGGGGGAATCAGTTTGCTCATGGGCAGTAGAAACTTGCTAGAGCTTCACAGCTAAATTTCTTTAAGATTCCATCTGTAGTGAGCATGCTGCAGCCCTGGCTGAGCAGGATTTTCCCTGCAACTGCAGCCCTGTGGGTTGCTGTGGGCCAGGCCTGCATGAGGCACTGAAATTGAGAGTAGGAAGCTCATTTCCTGCATGTTCTCAGTGATCATCCAAACAGCCTAGGGGAGAGAAGCTGCCTGATTTGAGTGCAGAGGTGACAAAAGCTGAACCTGGCAAAGGAGTAGATTCAGAGAAAGAGAAAACAAACTGAGACTGGAGGTTGGCACTCATAGGGAGAAAGGGACTGGAGCTGGGGTAGAGTGGAACTGGTAACTGAGGCAGAGACCTGGACATGTCAACTGGAAGCTGGGGAGGAAGACTGAGGAGTGGAGTCTGGGACTAGCTAGGCGAAAAGAATGGTACTAGGGCAAGGAGCCAGAGCTGGGGAAGAAACAAGACCAGGACAGGTTAGAGAGGATAGAGCAGAAGGGGTCAAGCTTGGGGGAAAGAAGAGCAGAAGAATCCCAACCCAGGCAACCTCAGTTTTGACATTTCCTAACTTTTGAACACTTAAGATTTGAAAAAAAAATAAAAGCCTATGAACAATCCCTGTTTTTTCTTGTAGAAAGAGACACTGCAGCATTATTTAGGGCAAATGTTTTCAGAGTCAAATGTCAAGTTCACATTTGCAACATTCTGAGCTTGAAGTCTTCTGCCCTTTACATTATGAACTGATATTTAATCCGTCTATTTTCAGTAATTACATTACACATCAATTCTAGAAAATGTACGTACAGTTACTTCCACCAATTCCAGACCAATATTGAGCTATACCAAGCTAGATGGGACCATTCACACTCACACCATTTATTTCACAAATAGACCCGCTTTGTCTGCTTATCTACAAGCAGACTCTAGCATAAGGATTTGTTCTCTGTTTGAACTTATCAGTGAATGTTTTCTATAAACACATTGCAGCCTACTGCCTACTGATGAATGACTAACCTAACACAGTTGCTTTGAGTATTTGCAGTTGACAATGTATACTGTGTCTAGTCACCTAAGGCACATGGTTTCATTTTGTTCACTGATTGGGTGACTCAGATCCACAAAGAGTTTGCTGATTGGTCACATGAACACTTTTAAAGTGAATATGTATAATTGTACAAGGCACTGGTAAGACTGTGTACATTTCTGGTCACATATGTTCAAGAAAGATGAACTCAAACTGGAACAGGCGCAGAGAAAAGCTACCAAAATGATCAGGGGAACAGAGAACCTGTCTCTAAGCGGAGACAAAGATTTTGGCTTGGTTAGCCTAGAAACACAAAAATTGAGAGGCACTATGATTGTTTACCCATATAATAGAGGGTATGTCTACATCTACAATTTTGCAGCGCTGGTTGTTACAGCTGTATTAGTACAGCTGTATAGGGCCAGCGCTGCAGAGTGGCCACACTTACAGCAACCAGCGCTGCAAGTGGTGTTAGATGTGGCCACACTGCAGCGCTGTTGGGCGGCTTCAAGGGGGGTTTGGGGAACGCGAGAGCAAACCGGGGAAGGAGACCAGCTTCGCCGCGGTTTGCTCTCGCGTTCCCCGAACCCCCCTGCAAACCGCAGGGAAGGAGACCTGCTTGCTCGGGGGTTCGGGGAACGCGAGAGCAAACCGGGGAAGGAGACCAGCTTCGCCGCGGTTTGCTCTCGCGTTCCCCGAACCCCCCTGCAAACCGCAGGGAAGGAGACCTGCTTGCTCGGGGATTCGGAGAACACGAGAGCAAACCACAGGGAAGGAGACCTGCTTGCACGGGGGTTCGGGGAACGCGAGAGCAAACCGGGGAAGGAGACCAGCTTCGCCGCGGTTTGCTCTCGCGTTCCCCGAACCCCCCTGCAAACCGCAGGGAAGGAGACCTGCTTGCACAGGGGTTCGGGGAACGCGAGAGCAAACCAGGGAAGGAGACCAGCTTCACCGCGGTTTGCTCTCGCGTTCCCCAAACCCCCCTGCAAACCGCAGGGAAGGAGACCTGCTTGCTCGGGGGTTCGGGGAAGGCGAGAGCAAACCGGGGAAGGAGACCTGCTTGATTACCAGAGGCTTCCTCAGGTATGCTGGGATACCTGCTTATTCCACGGAGGTCAAGAAAAGCGCTGGTAAGTGTCTACACTTGATTACCAGCGCTGGATCACCAGCGCTGGATCCTCTACACCCGAGACAAAACGGGAGTATGGCCAGCGCTGCAAACAGGGAGTTGCAGCGCTGGTGATGCCCTGCAGATGTGTACACCTCCTAAGTTGCAGCGCTGTAACCCCCTCACCAGCGCTGCAACTTTGTGATGTAGACAAGCCCAGAGTTACAGGAAACACCAGGGATGGTGAAAAGTTATTTAAACTAAAGGACGATATTGGCACAAGAACAAATGGGTATAAACTGGCCATGAACAAATTCAAGTGTGAAATTAGAAGAAGGTGTCTAACCATCAAAGGGGTGAGGTTCTGGAACAGCTTTCCAATGGGAGTTTGTGAGGCGGGGGCTAACAACTTAATTAGTTTTAAGAAAGCAGAACAAATTTATAGGTGGGATTGTATGTTGGGGTTACGTGGTGTGGGGGCTGGGCTTGATAGCCCTGAGGGATCCTACTGGTGTATTATGTTCCTAAAATCTCATGCTTCAAAGTATCAACCAGTCAACTGCAAGGGCTGGGAAATTCCCCCTTCCCTGCCCCCCACCAGGGTTAAAGAGAGAGAGAGTTTCTCAGGTTCTGCTAGCTAGCATAGGCTTACTACCAGCAATGTTTATCCCATTGCATCTTCAAACATGTCTTAGAAGAAAATGATGTTGTTCCATATGGGGTTTTGCCACAATGTCCTTTTGCTATTCATCTCTAATTTATAGCATCTGGTTTTCTGGCCTTCTGTGAGCAGAAGAGAAAACACTTCATGACAAGTGATGGCTCAATGTCCCATTAACATCAGCTGTAAGCCTTATTAAAAAACCCAAACACTGCTGTTTTGGACAGCTCTAGAAGTCATACTACAATAGCTCTATTGTGATAAGATATGGACCATTACCACTTTTGGTAATATGGTATTCTGTAACATGGATTCCATTCCAATCCAGCTCCATAAGGAATGAATATTATTCCCATCTTTGGTGATCTATGTAAAATAATGTGATTACTACTTACTGAGTGTGGAGAACTCAGATGAATAGTCCCTGCCCCAAAGATCATATAACCTGGATTAGAAACTGCGGATAAAACACACCACAACGTCAGATGACCAAGCAGTTCTCAGGCCAGGTATATACAATACCAATCATTGTGGTGGCTTTTGTGGTCTCAGCAGTGAAGTCAAGTACTGAATAGGTGCAGAAGACACCACTAGAGATTGTCCCTCTGGGTCAGGATTAATACACATTGGCAGAGCACCATAGGGAAGCTTTTAGAGCCAGTTCAAGTACATCGGGAATCCTGGAGACCTACTCAGTTGAAGGCCCCTCTCACATGTAATCAGTCACTTAGAATAGGTCTATACAGCAATCAGAGGTGTGATTCAAGTTCACACAGAGGACTCAAAATAGCTTGAGCAATGATTGTGTAGCTGCAACAGCACTATGGACTAAGTGCCTGACTACAAGTCTACACAAGACCCTCAAACATCTGTGCTGCCACCAACACACTGCTATTGTTACCCTAAGTAGCTTTGGCCTAGGGCAGGAGTTGGCAACCTTTCAGAGGTGGTGTGCTGAGTCTTCATTTATTCGCTCTAACTTAAGGTTTCATTTGCCAGTAATACATTTTAACATTTTTAGAAGGTCTCTTTGTAAAGTCTATAATATATAACTAAACTATTGTTGTATGTAAAGTAACTAAGGTTTTAAAAATGTTTAAGAAGCTTCATTTAAAATTAAATTAAAATGTTGAGCCCCCCTAGACCGGTGGTCAGGACCTGGGCAGTGTGAGTGCCACTGAAAATCAGCTCATGTGCCGCCTTCAGCACATGTGCCATAGGTTGCCTACCCCTGGCCTAGGATGACCAGATTCCCATTTTGGGGGACTTTCTCTTATTGGTGCCTATTACCCTTCACCCCCATCCCATTTTTTCCCACAATTGCTATCTGGTAACCCTACTTTGACCTAGCTAGATCAAAGCTAGCTCAGGGTACGACTACAGGAGCTGCAATCATACCTCTGATACCCTTAGTTATCCCTCAACCCATGCTTACAATTAAGATAGAGGGGTGCAAAGGCTCAGACAGGCAGCAGCATCCATGCAGTTTCCAAAGAGCTGAGCAGACAATCAGGGGCAGCAGTACCATGCAGGTTACGGTATCTGGGTCCTGGAAGCCTGCCAGAGGCAGGCTAGAGAGGAAAGGACTAAGGTTGCCACTTGTCCAAGTTTTCCCAGGATCATTCTTTTTTGAGGTAGCTGTTGCAGGAGATCTGTAAGTGTGCTTGTGGCACAGAAGCTCCTTCGCACAGGACCCCCTAGTCTTTGCAGATAACTCACCTCAGACCTGACTAACTCACTACACTAAAGATCTTAGAATATTTATCCACACAGAGCAACATGTCAAGTAGCTACACAAAACTTGCAACTTGTCAAGATTCATAATTTTTGTGAGGGGTGTGTACAGGTAATATTTACAGAATAGTGTATCTATCTATATAGAAAGCACACTTTATGGACTTGGTGTAAAAGTTAGTCAGCAGGGATTAATGTTTCTCAGCAATGGCCCAGGCAGGCAGTGGGGAATTACCATCCTGCTGAGTTTAGCCAGTGATATAACCCAAGGATCAATTGTATAGCCTTTCACAATACTAAGACTTCCAATGGGAAACCATCAGAGACAACTGCAAACAATCAAAGCTACCTGAAGATTAAAAAGGAACATTATAGCAAGACGGGTTAGCTTTGTCTGCGACTAGAAACAAAAGGCTGTTTTCAGTATAACGAAGAGGGAGAGAAGCACTCTGCATCCATTCATTAAGGAAACCCTTTGTAGAGCTCGAGTGTTTTGATGAACATTTGGATCCTGGTTCTTGGGAAGCCAGTCAGCAACAGATTGAGCTTTGGGGGAGGAAACTTATATTAACTAGGAAAGGTAGCTATTGATAAATGTAGACCCAGGTTCACATTTTGTAATTTTGTTTTGTATTGTAACCATTTGTGTCCATCACTTTCTCTCATTTCTAGTTAAATCTACTGGATTTATTATAAGTACTCAAGTGGTGTGTGGTCTGCAGGAATGGAGGTGTCACAGAGCACACCACTCATCTGATGCTTCCTTTTGCTCACTCTGGGGGATTTGCTTTTGATGCTAACACTCCTTCCTGTGGTTGCACATTGTCACACCATCTTACTCTCTCTCAGGTCTGCAGCTTCCAGGAACCCCAGCATCCTTCTCATGACTCAGCTCTCTGGATAAGTATCAGAGGGTAGCCGTGTTAGTCTGGATCTGTAAAAGCAGCAAAGAATCCTGTGGCACCTTATAGACTAACAGACGTTTTGGAGCATGAGCTTTCGTGGGTGAATACCCACTTCCTCAGATGCATGTAATGGAAATATCTTTGCTGCTCTCTGGATAAGTCACTCAGTATTTTCTCCCTTCTGGGGTATATCAAAGTCTTTCCTTCAGCAGCATTAGGTAATCTTCCCATTCACTGCCTCAGTGGCTGATAAGGGAACCCAGGCCTGCCCTCTGCTCTAGACACCAGTCCAGGGACCCTACTCCCAGCAGTTCTGGGCTTTCCTCTCCCACCCCTTACTGCTCCTTCCCTGGACTGCTTCCTATAACTCCTGGTTTTCCCCCCACCCCCCGCTTACTCTGGGTGTACTAGCTCCAAACCCCTCTCCTCCTCCTCAGAGATGATGGCAACCTCCATGCCCCTGCAGCCTACAAACAGGCCTGCCTTTTTTCCAATGAGAAGTTACCTTTTCCCAGGAGCAGCAGCCCCTGGGTGTTGCCAGATTCCCAGTTTTATGGGCCCTGTTTACTCCTGCACAGCTGAATCTGCTTGAACCTGCTCCCTGGCTCTTCCTCCAGATGCATCATGTGGAGTTGTTAGGTAATAAAGCAAGTCCTCACTCACCTCTCCAACACCCAAGCTCGTGCGGAGTTGGAATTTTGGGCACACAATTCTGTCAGAGACCAGACACTAATGCGTTGATCAACGGGCTCACACTAACCCAAAAGCTTTAGAATAAGTGTGGCACCTTTATTAGGGGTGAGCATCAATATTTATACACAGAAGTAAACAAAGTGATTAATAAAAGATAATGGTCATGCATAATCAATCAAGATTTTACAGGAAGAGCAAGTTTAACAAGTAAATGCATAGAGATAAAGGCTAATGGCTACTTGAGGAAGGGGGTGTCATGAGTAGTTTGCAGGTCAGTGCTTTGTTCAAAAAAGGTTCAGAAAGGATTATGCAGAGACGGCCAGTCTGGGTGTTTTTTGGCTCCAAAGTTCACCAAAAGTTTAGACCCAACATTCCTCCATTTGTAGCTTTGAGATAACTATTAATCAAAAAGCTACACCCTATTTCAAGATCTCAAGGGCCGCTTGGCAATTTCAGCCTGGGCCAATTCGAAGAGAGTAAGGCTTTTAGTTGAAGTGGGAAAAGAATAAACTGACTTACATGAGTTTATGAGGGAGGGGACACACTGAATACAGCAACACAGTATTATAAGGACTACCATGGCCCCAACAACACCCACCAAGAGGTTTTTAACCCACCCAAATCCGGGCAGCCAATTCCATAAGGCTCCCCACCAATCATAAGGTGGCTGGCCAGAGGAGTAGTTTTTAGCCATTTCCCTTAGGTGTTTGGTACGTTGAAAAGTGTCAGAGTAGGTGTCATTTACAAAAACACAGCATTCTTCATTTATGAGGGCGCAAGTTCCTCCCTGGGCTGCTAACATCATATCTAAAGCCATTCTGTTTTGCAAAGCCAACTGGCGCAGCTGGGACATTTCCCCGGCCTGGTTCTCAAATAGGGTTGCAGTTTCATTGGTCAAAGATTCTAATAGTCCCTGTAGACGGATGATGGCACCCTTCAAGCTAGTGTGACCAGCCCACCGCTGCCAGGACAAACCATCACGGAGATTAATATCTCTGTCAGTTTCACGGATGTTACGAACGTGGGGAAAATGAGGGGGAGTGAGGGAGATCCGAGAAGGCGGTGCTAGCCATGCCAAATAACATGACCCTGCCCAATCAGGGGAGAGAAAATAATAAGCCTTGGGCCCGCACACCCAGTATGTTCCATATAATGCGTTTTGGGTATTCCATTTCTCAAAGTAGGAAGTAACCCACCACTCGTTGTACCACTGTTCCCCTGGTAACGCAGAGGGGTCGTTGTGTGAACTGCAGAGGCACAATTTGGTAGTGTTGTCCTCAAAGGGCAGTGTAGTACTGCTTGAGCAGTTGTAGAAGGCAATTGTGTATCCTTTAACAATTAGTTGGACACCCTCGAGATCTGAGCAGGGCTTTTTAAAAACTGACTCTGAAAACCTGCCCCTCCATGAAAAAGTTGAAAAGGTTGGATCGGGGTGAGGGATCCACATATGGGATAAGTGGGATGCGCAAGGCTTGAAGCCAAGATTTTTACTAAAGGCGGTGCCATTAAAATATATGTTGCATTTACTTGTTCCCACAAAAGTTGACCCTTTTTCTTTAACAAAACACAGTGATCCTGTTTGATTGGTTACCCTGAGATATTTGTTAATTGGCACTTCTGTTTTGTCCCATGTAAGATTGGGTTGGACTGGATCTTTTATTCTAGTCGGTGGCATCCAAGTCATATTAGCAGTGGTTAGGGGAATGGGTGTGAAGGGGAGTCCCTGTGCTGCATTTACTGGAAATTGAGTACATACCCAGCAATCACTTCTATTTCTTAAAATACGAGTTTTAACCTCGTGGGAATATCTAATAAAAGCATTATCTTCATAAGCAGAAAATAAACTGAAAAAGCATAAAAAACATACAGTTGTCAGAATAAAGGGTCCTCTCATTTTTTTCGAGTTAATTTAAGTCTAATGTCTGAGAGAGGTAAGCTGGTCCACTGGTCGAAGGCAGTGTCCTCAGTGGTGACAAGAGCTGCTGGTCCGTCACTGTGGTCCACTACGGCTGGCTTGACGTGGGAGTGGTGGATCCAAGATTTGCGTCCTTCCAGGAACACTGCAGTCTGGGTTGTCAAAAGAACCTGGTGGGGTCCAGTAAACCTTGGCTGGAGGGTGTCGTCACGAACGAACTTTTTGGCCCAGACGAAGTCCCCTGGTTGGAACGGGTGGATTTGTTCCTCCAGCGGCACGGTCTGGGAAAACTGCGAGGCTTTCCAAAGGGTACGGAGGCGAGCCTGTAGGGAGAGAAACTGACACGCAGTCATATGATCCCCTCCCAATAGTGAAACATCAGCACGTGGTAGCGCCCCGCCTTTGAAAGGGGGGTGTCCATAGAGCAGTTCAAAGGGGGATAATCCCAATGCGCGGGTTGGGCGAGTACGAAGGTGAAACAGGACCAAGGGAAGTACCTGAGGCCACTTTAATCCTGTTTCCTGACAGTATTTAGCCAATGTAAACTTAAGTTCCCTATTCATACGCTCAACTTTCCCGCTAGACTGGGGGTGGTAGGGTGTATGAAAGGAGTGTGAAATGCCCAGTCCTTGTTCTAAATGGCCAAGGACATGACCAGTAAAGTGAGGTCCGCGATCTGAGTCGAGCACAAGAGGGATGCCAAAACGGGGTACAATATCTCTAAGGAGAATCTTCGCCACTGTGGCAGCAGTACAATTAGCAGTAGGAAAAGCTTCGACCCAGGAAGTCAGAGGGCAAACCAAAACAAGGAGGTGCTTTTTCCCAAAAGCCTTTGGCATATCTGCAAAATCAATTTGAAGATGTTGAAATGGAGCAGCAGGCGGAGGTCTTCCACCCTTAATTTTGTTAAGAGGTGGAGCAGGTCCATTACGCTGACATGTGCTGCATGCTTTCACTATTGATAGGCAATAGGGTTGAATGCCTGGAGCATACCAAAAGCGGGCGATAGTGTCCACGAGGGCGTGCGTGCCGTAGTGACCCCCTTTATCATGGTGCCAGCGAACTGCCACGGGGTATGTGGAGCGAGGGAGGCAGGCTCGGCCATCTGGCATAAGCCAGGTCCCTTTGACCAGAGTGGCCCCGAGGCTTTCCCATGATTTTAGTTCAGCAGCGGGTACTGGTACGGGGTGCGGTGGAGTAAAGGAGGAGGTTGCAATAGCCAATGTGGGCATGGCTAAAGGTAAGGTGGCAGCCTTCTTGGCGGAGGCGTCAGCCAGGGCATTCCCACGGGTAACGGGGCTGCTATCTTTAGTATGGGCCCGGCAGTGAACTACAGCCAGGACAGAGGGTTTTTGGAGGGCGTCCAAAAGCTTGTGGATGAGGGGGAGGTGCTGAATGGGTTTACCGGCAGCTGTCTGGAAACCTCGAAACTTCCTGAGGTGGATATGACAATGCACAACTCCAAAAGCATATTTGCTATCAGTAAAAATGGTAACGGTCTTACCAGCGGCCAACTGGCAAGCTCGGGCCAGGGCATAGAGTTCAGCGGCTTGGGCTCCCCAGTTGCCTGGCAGTGAGGCGGCCTCTTGAATGTCCCATTCAGAGGTGACAGCATAACCAGTGAAACGCTTGCCATCAACATAGAAGGAGCTTCCGTCCGAGAAGAGGATGCAATCGGGGTTGTCCAGTGGCACGTCAAACAGGTTGTCTCTTATCTGTAAGATGCTGTAAACTACTTCCACACAGTCGTGCTGGTCCTGGGGGACTGGCAGGTCAGGAAGCAAGGTAGCTGGATTAAGGGGTCCACACCTTTCAAAAATTAGGTTAGTGTCTTCTAAGAGTTCGGCCTCTAGCTGTTGCTGACGATGGGCCGAAAAGACTTGGGTTGTGCCCCTACGCAGAAGGGCTGACAAGGCATGAGAGGTCCAAACCGTGGTAAAATGACCCAGGGTTAGGCTCTTTGCCTTTGTGATCAGCAGGGCAGCTGCTGCCAGAGTCCGGGTGCAGGATGGGGTTCCCTGAGCGACAGGGTCGATTTGCTGAGAGTAAAAAGCAAGCGGGAAATGGTGGGGCCCGCTCAGCTGGGTAAGGACACCACTAGCAATTCCGCCCCTCTCGTGGACAAAAAGGTGAAAGGGTTTGCTGTAATTGGGGGGGCGGAGAGACATGGAGGAGGCCACACTGTCCTTGAGTAACTGAAAGGCTTGAATAGTGTCCGGGGACCACTGCAAAGGGTCAGGAGCAAGGTTAGCAGTGAGTCGGTGGAGCGGTTTGCTTAACTCCCCGCAGGACGGCAACCAGGGGCGACAGAAGCCAATTAATCCTAAGAAACCTCGAAGTTGTTTCTTGGTGTTCGGTAGAGGGCAGTTTTGAATAGTCTTTATGCGGGCTGGGTCCATCTGTCTTCCTTCTGGGGTTAACAGGAAGCCCAGATATCGGACCTTCTGTGAGACCCACTGAATCTTTTTAGGGTCTACCTTGTGGCCTCTGGTGTGTAGGTATAATAAAAGTGCCTTACCATCGATGCGGAGGGCATCTTCTTCGTGATTACCTAATAGGATGTCATCTACGTATAGGACCAATGTGGATCCCTGCGGACTGGTGAAACCTTCCAAGTCGTGGCGGAGGCACTGGCTGAAAATCGTGGGGCTGTCTCTGTAGCCTTGAGGAAGTCGTTGCCAGACATAACTTTGTCCCTCCCAGGTGAAACCAAAGAGATACTGAGAGTCTGGGTGCACAGGAATGCTGAAAAAAGCTGATTTTAAGTCAATAACAGTGAACCACTCAGCATCCCAGGGGATTTGGCTGATGATAGTAGCTGGGTCAGGAACTACTGCATGAAGAGGGACCACATACTGATTAACAACTCGTAGATCCTGTACAAAGCGCCAACGAACAGGGTCTCCGTCCTTTTTAGGAGGCTTTTTGACAGGCAGTATAGGGGTGTTACAGGGAGTGCGCTGAGGGCGGACTAGCTTTTGTGCAATGAATCCCTCGATAATGGGGCGGATGCCCTCCCGGGCTTCCAGCGACAGGGGGTATTGAGGGACTGACGGGGGGGTTAAGGAAGGCTTCACCTGAATCCTTACGGGCTCTGCCGAAAGGAGCAGGCCAACATCAGTGTCAGAAATTCCCCAGAGGGTTGAAGGCAAGTCAGTGAGGTCAGGGGAGAGAGAGAGAGGTGTTTCCCAATTACCCTGAGTAGGGGCCGAATCTCCTAATACTGTCATCAATAATCCTACCCCTTCAGGAGTGCAGGTTAAAGTAGCCTCAAGCTTACAGAGTAAATCCCGGCCCATCAAAGGGATCGGACAAGCTGGGGAAAAAAGAAAACGGTGAGAAAAACATTTATCAGCATAAATAACATTCAAAGGCAAAGTGAGTCCCAGAGACTGTGGGTTGCCCTCCACCCCAGTCGCAGTTTTAACCTCAGAGGATAGCCAGGGAGAGGGGGCATGATTTAAAAGAGAGAAAGTAGCCCCAGTATCAATGAGGAAAGAGACAGGCAGTCCCTGGACTGAAAGGGTTAAACGAGGCTCTTTGCTGGGAGGGGAGAAAGTGAGAAAGGAGCCGGCTACAGACATTAAGGAAATAAGACCATCACATTGTTTGCCTTCGCCCCCGGGGTACCGTCATTGAGGAGGCTGAGTTTGCTGCGGCTGCTGCTGTTTCCCGTAGTTGATCCAGGCCTGGGGGATGGGCTGAGCTGGTGGTGCAGGGGTGTATTCCTCACTTGTATAAGCATCTGCGGATGCAACCAGACCCTCTGGGCGTCCCCAGGGGCATTCACGTTTAAAGTGACCAGGCTGTCCGCACTGAAAACAATTTCCTGATGGCTGGGGTCGCCAGGACCCTCTTCCCCGGGCACCCTGGAATCCCCTGCCACGGTCACGGCCTTTGCCTCGAACACCACCGTGAAAAGCTAAAGCCATCAGCTTATATTCTTCCTTTTTCTCTTTCTTTTTACTACTTTCCCTTTCTTTCTCCCAGGCAAAATCAGCTACTTCCAACACTGAAGTGACTGACTCACCTCCCCAACCAGGGCGAAACTTTAAGAAGTAATCCCTTACAGGGGGCACCGACTGATTCACAAAAAATGAAATAAGAGTAGGGTGGTCTGCTTCTCTCTCAGGATCCATCTGAGTGAACATTCGGGCCCCCTCCAATAGCCTCGACCAGAACTTTCTGGGCGGCTCATCAGATTCCTGCCGAATCTGCATGAACTTAGCCTGATTAGGCGAGCGGCGAGCCATTTCCTTGAGTCTCTCTAACAATCGCTCTCTATCTGTTCGCAGCTGAGTCAGCCTTAGCTGAGTCCAGTCTAGGGGATTCCAGCCAGCGGCCAGATCCCGCCTATCCATCCAAGTAAGATTAGCTGCATTGCTATCTCCCCATGTCCTTTCTGCCATCCACAATCTACTACGTTCTTCTCCGGTCAAAACTCTACTTAACAACTGATCCACATCCGTATAAGTAGGATTATAACTTAAAAACAATCTTTCTAGAAGTTCTATGATCTTTCGGGGATTTTCCCCAAAAGACCCTGACAACTGTCCCCACTCTTTCAAATCCCATTCTAGCCATCCTTTATATTCCACAATACTAGCATGTTGCAATCGTCCATCATTGCCCATATAAGGTTGATCGTGCACCTGTAAAGGCATCTCTCTAACTATACTTTTATTATTCGCAAGAGATTTGACGGAGACATCCTCTGGGCTATCCTCAGGGGGGGGGCATGCACCCTGCTGTACCTGCTTGGACCTAAGCCTAGTAACTACTCCTCCCGAGGTTTGCCCCTCCAATTCCTCCTCATCCTTCTGCACAAATTCCAATCTGGGATCCTGCAGATTCCCCTCTGCTACAAGGAGAGAGTCCCCCTGCGGAGGAATAGGGGCAGGTGCAGAGGGGACCAGCTGACGAGTCAAAACACGCCGTGGTCTACACCCTTCATCGAAATAACCTGGAGGGGGTTCACTCTCGGGAGAGTACCTGACTGCCATAATTTTTAAAGATTTCCACAGCTCTGCTGCTGTGTCCCAACAAAACCAGTAACATAACTGTCCCGGATGGTCTTTTTCGATCTGGCTCTTTACTCCTCTTAAGGCAGCCTGCTCGAAAGAGCCATACGAAGGCCACCTCATCTCCGAGTCGGCCAATACCGCGGTATACCCAGTCCAATTCCTTACACATAGTGTGTACAACTTCTTCCTAGACATTCCTGTCTGTACTGGGAGTTTCCCTTCGTTCCATAACTTATTTACAATCCCCAACGGACTCTCAAGAGGCACGCTAGTCCCTTGACCCATGGTGTCTGACAGGAGCCCTCCAACTGGCGTTTACCCTGCTGTCCAATACACGACCCCTCAATATTGAATTGGCTGGGAGAAATCTCCTGTGGCGCCTTGCCAATTCATATATGAGTGGTCTGACCACTGGACAGAGGTACCGCACCAGAAGGAATCCCGGACGAGCCCCCAAATTGTTAGGTAATAAAGCAAGTCCTCACTCACCTCTCCACCACCCAAGCTCGTGCGGAGTTGGAATTTTGGGCACACAATTCTGTCAGAGACCAGACACTAATGCGTTGATCAACGGGCTCACACTACCCCAAAAGCTTTAGAATAAGTGTGGCACCTTTATTAGGGGTGAGCATCAATATTTATACACAGAAGTAAACAAAGTGATTAATAAAAGATAATGGTCATGCATAATCAATCAAGATTTTACAGGAAGAGCAAGTTTAACAAGTAAATGCATAGAGATAAAGGCTAATGGCTACTTGAGGAAGGGGGTGTCATGAGTAGTTTGCAGGTCAGTGCTTTGTTCAAAAAAGGTTCAGAAAGGATTATGCAGAGACGGCCAGTCTGGGTGTTTTTTGGCTCCAAAGTTCACCAAAAGTTTAGACCCAACAGAGTCAATAGAGTACTTGGCCACCATAACCTTTTCTAGCCCTGTGTGGAGGTTTAAGGTAAAACTGGGGTATGCTGCATCTTTAGGGACAGAAGATCTGGAATTTCTGATTAGCTAGAGTCAGGGGCTGGATATCATAGGATGAAAACTTCAAAGGGACCCTGGGATCAGGCTGCACCTATTGTTAACCTGCAAGGTGAAGCCAGGGCTGGCATAGCCCAGCTTGAGTGGCTGAAAGGCTGCTGGTGTTAGAGAGAAGACACCCAGCTGGCACAGGCAGGGGGTTGCACAGTGACTCACAACCCTGGGTACCCTGAGACCCATCACAGTGTTCAGTGCATACTACCAGCTGCCCATCTTGGGATCAGCCCAGATGTCCTGTTTTTTTCTACCTCAGAGGTATCTGTCTCGGAACCTGACACTCCCTTCCACCCACCAACACTGCCCTGGCAGTCCTGTCTCAGGAAGAATTATTAGGGAGGAGAAAAGAATATGATTTTGCTGGGCCAGGACAAAGTCAGGGATTGAGTATCTCCCCTGATCAACAGGCACAACTTGTTCGCCCCTCTTGTTTGGTTTGGAGGAGTGAGGAGCAGAGCTGGAAAGTTTCCCCTGACAGTCAGGCTTTACAGTCCTGAAGAAACTGGGGGATGGATAGGGGTGGATTGGGTGAAGCACAGATTCTCTTCTTCTGCTGAAAGAAGAGGGACAATTCCTCTTCCTCATCCCTGGGTGGCGTGGCAACCCTCTCCTGTTCCAGTTTACTTTAACCACACCTGACAGCTTCATGCCAGAGGACTAGGCTTAGTAAGCCAGGTGGGGAATACCTGCACTGCCACCTTCTCCCCCAAAAGACACCCACCTCTTTCCACCCTTGAAGCCATGAATATACAACTCCCATTGGCCACCTCTGCATTTCCCACAATACATCAAATCAATTCCATCCCCCACCCCCCAGTAAGTCATTTCCATTCCCAATCAGTTCTATACATTGAAGCCAATCCATGTTGTCTCCCCAGAAGAGATTCCAACCTCCATCAGTTCTGGTCCCAAACCTAATCCATTATTCCCACCCCTACTACATCACACTTTTTTTGTAGGACATGGCTGCTGCTACCTTCTTCTGCATTCCAGGGGCCCTCTATCCCCAAAACCCCCATTCTGAGCTAGGTCCCCTCCTTATCATTCCCCCAACCTGTGTCAATGGTGGTGGCTTCAGTTACTTCACTCTTCCTTCTCCTGCTGAGAAACAGCTGGCAATGCTTGAGCTGACCAGCTCAGTCCCTCCCTCTATGCCTGTTAAAGGAGCAGCAGGGTTTGCCTGCTCCCCTTTCCCCACAACCTAGGTCTGCCTTCTTGTGGGCCACTTCTCAACTAAGGGTCTCCTGCCACCACCGGTCTCATGGTCTGCTTGACTTGGGCCTGGGAGCTTGCCCTGCACCCAGCCGCACTGTTGTTGCTCTGTGAAGAAAGGGGTCCAGGCCTGGGAGGCAGCACTAACTCTATTTCTTGAATTGTTAAACATAGAAACATAAAATGAAATATCAAAGCAGCAGCAGCTGCTGCTGAATAGCATTCAAATGCAGAGAGCTAATTGTCTCACAGATGGCTAGAGCAGCAGCAAATGTTTGTGCTTGTGTGTCAGCTGGGTCTGCCTCACTCACTGGCCAGGAATCTGCCAGTTCCTGTTCACACTATCAGAAAGCCTCAATACTGAATTGTATAATGCTGACAGGCTCTGAGGGGAGGGATAGTTCAGTGGTTTGAGCATTGGCCTGCTAAACCCAGGGATGAATTCAATCCTTGAGGGGGCCACTGAGGGATCTAGGGCAAAAATCAGTACTTGGTCCTGATAGTGAAGGCAGAGGGCTGTACTCAATGACCTTTCAGGGTCCCTTCCAGCTCTATGAAATAGGTGTATCTCCATATATTTATATTTTATTATTTTGGTGCCATTTGCATTCCTGCCAGGAGGTATTTGGACCAGGTTTATTGTACTAGTGCTTATCCAGTGACAATATTTATTCCCATGCAGTTGATGGCATTCTGCACCCATGGTCTTGAATTCACACATTAGTATGCATTAGCTGTGATGTGACCCACAGGGACAGGATAGCATAGTATTCATGTGCTGAAACACCACAGGGTAGGACAAGAGGATGTAAGTGAAACTAAAATAGCAAAGATATTGTCTTCTCTAGGTGCAAACATAGAAGAGGTAACACTCCCAGTCACTAGGGAAAGGAGAAACACAGCAATGTCCCAACCACTTCACCAGTGACCCTGACCAGCTCCAAATGGAGCTCTGCATAGGGCCAGTCTTGAAATATGGTAGATGAGATGTAAGGCCCCAAAAAGTAGGGAGATGGAACATAATAACAACCATAGTGGGTCAGACCAAATGTCCATCTAGCCCAGTACCCTGTCTTCCGACAGTGGCCAATGCCAGGTTCCCCAGAGGGAATGAACAGAACAGGTAATCGTCAAGTGGTCCATTCCCTTTCACCCATTCCAAGCTTCTGGCAAACAGACTAGGGACACCATCCATGCCCATCTTGGCTAATAGCCATAGATGAACCTGTCCTCCATGAATTTATCTAGTTCCTTTTTGAACCGTGTTATAGTCTTGGCCTTCACAACATCCTCTGGCAAGGAGTTCCACAGGTTGACTGTGCATTGTGTGAAGAAATACTTCCTTTTGTTCGTTTTAAACTTGCTGCCTATTAGTTTCATTTGGTGGCCCCTAGTTCCTGTGTTATGAGAAGGAGTAAATAACACTTCTTATTTACTTTCTCCACACCAGTCATGATTTTATAGACCTAGTCTTCTCTTTTCCAAGCTGAAATGTCCCAGTCTTATTAATATCTCCTCATATGGAAGCTGTTCCATACCCTTCATAATTTTTGTTGCATTTCTGTGCCTTTTCCAATTGTAATATGTCTTTTTGAGATGGGGCGACCACATCTGTGCGCAGTGTTCAAGATGTGAGCATACATGGATTTATATAGAGGCAATACGATATTTTCTATCTTATTATCTGTTCCTTTCTGAAGGATTCCCAACATTCTGGTTGCTTTTTTTCCCTGCCGCTGCACATTGAGTGGATATTTTCATAAAACTATCCGCAATGACTCCAAGATCCCTTTCTTGAGTGATAGCAGCTAATTTAGACCCCTCATTTTATATGTATAGTTGGGATTATGTTTTCCAATGTGCATTACTTTGCATTTATCAACATTGAATTTCATCTGTCATTTTGTTGCCCAGTCACCCAGTTTGGTGAGATCCCTTTGTAACTCTTCATAATTTACTTTGGACTTAACTATCTTGAGTCATTTTGTACCTACTCATTACACAAATTTTGCCACCTCAAAAGGTGGAGGTGCAGGGGGAATGGAGGTATGGAGGGAAGAGGTACAGTATGTGCATGCTGATGTAGGAGAATGAGAGCTATCTACACAATTCTGTCAAGGATGGGGACAAGCTCAGACAGTAACAAAAGGATCTGTTCCCCCTGCCCCCAACACATGTTTGAAATACCATTGATGTGAGTGGTAGGAATGCAGTTTTATCAAAGATATTTATGTAGAGCTTTGTGGTCACTGAATTCACTTGAAACTATTTTGTGTTACTATTACTAAATAGATGGCATGTCTGAGGACAATATTTTAGTTACTTAACTTACATTTTTATATCAAAGGATATATATTGTTCCATGATCTCTGTTCCCAGCCAAATGATAGGGGAATATATTAGCAAATGCATATTCAATGGTAATGACCTGAGATCAACATAATGATTCTTCAGTTTCTTTCACCTTGCTGTTAAGTTATGGGCTCCTGGATCTGTTCCCCTCTAAGGGTACATCTATACTGCAATGAAAAACACATGGCACCAAGTCTCAGAGCCCAGGTCAAATTACTCAGGCTAGTAGGGCTTGGATTGTGGGACTAAAAATTGCAGTGAAGGTTGTCAAATTTGGGCTGGAGCCCAAGGTTTGAGAGCTCCTCTTCTCCTTCCCCACCAACCCCATTGTGGTGTTTCAGATTCAGAGGCCAGGCATCAGCCAGAGCCTCAATGTCCACACTGCACATTTTTAGCCCCGCAGCCCAAGCCTTGCAAGCCCAAGTCAGCTGACCTGGGCCAGCCAATGCAACAGGTCTTTTACTGCAGTATAGATGTACCTTTGAGGGAAATGCTAGGGTTGAAGAATGCCCAGGAGAGGAAAGACGGATCAGTGGTTAGGGCAGTAGTCTAAGACTGGGGAGACCTGGTTTCAACTCCCTGCACTACTGTGGGCATCCTGTGGTAGAATCCTTGTGGAATTCATGTAGCATCTTAGTTCCCCAGCTGTAAAACTGAGATAACAGCACTGCTGGGGTGTTTAGAGTACATCTATCAAGAACTGTGCCTGATAATGTACTGGGGGCCATAGACAGTACAGACAGCAGCATAATGTGCAAAAAAAAAAAAAAAAAAGGAGTGGGGCAGAGCTATGTGCAGAGATGAAAATAAAATGGCCAGGGTGACTGATATGAGAGTAAACCAATGAGGTTGCTTCAATCGCAGCAGCTCTCTGTTGAAGCACTGGCTAAAACCTATTCCATGTAAGAGCATTTGGAACCAAAAAGGCCTGATCCTCAGCTGGTGTCAATCAATCTAGCTGAACTGACTTCACTGGAGCTATGCTCTCTTACACCAGCGAGGAGCTAGCCCAACGCATTTACTCTTAATCAGGGCTGAATCAACTTATTAAATCAATTAAATCAACTGATCAGCAACACCCTTGGAAAGCAAAGTGATTTTATTTCAGCCCTAGGCCCTCTTCCCACCAATTATTTTCCATAAGGTGCCTTCTCCGAGATAAGTTCTTCTACAGCCTAAACTGCAGTTACTGGTGCTGCAAGCCCAGAACAGAAAGTGCTATAAATGCTATAGGGCTCAAATTTCCCCTCACCCTGGTTTCACACAAGTGTGACTCCCTCCATTGCTTGTAATGAAGCTACTCCAGATGTACACAGGTGCAAGCAATTGAAGAATCAGGCCCATAGCACTGATCTCAGCTGCAGAAGTGTTGTCACTTTGCCATTTTTTTATACTTTGAGTTTGTTACCAGGCAGCTTCCCAGCCTTCCAGGGTAGTTAAAAAACTAGACACCCTTTTTGCTGCCTTGCCTGCAAAAGAAGGGTCGGGTCTCTAGACATTGAAATATATCACCCAATAGTGCTCGACAATGAAGGGCTCGTTGTCAGATCTATCCAACTCCAAACAAAACTGGCTGACCAGTCCACCATTTTTAACTCTCCCCACACCTAAGGCTTCACTGCTGGGTCTCCTTCATAAGACTAGAAGGCAGGTTATAATGCCTTGCTGTGATGAATAAAAGAGAGTACATGGCAGCAGTCACAGATTGTGTCTCATGATGAAAGAGCAACCATATTTATATACTCTGTATTGTTGCATCTCACTAAGCAAAGGGAAACAAGACTTTGATGAGAATAGAACTGTCCTCAAAATGCACTCAAAGTGAGGACTCACAGGCACATGGCTGAATTGTGTTGGGACACTCTTGAGAACCAAAAATTGAAGCATAAGGACCTTCTATTGGCATGAGAGTTTCAACTGCTTTGTGGAGGACTTCACACAGACAGCAACAATATATCTTCAATGAAGACATGCCAAGTTGCAGTGTGAGTCTACAGCACAACAGTTTGCTGCATGCTAACTGGCCCTGGGAACCCTGCTACCACACACAGCGCACTTTGAAACAGTAGTATGTCAAAACATATGGAACATTTAGTGCATGGTAGCAGGGCCTCAAGGCCACTTCACACACGGCAAGCTGGTGTGCTGTAGATTCGAAGTCCAGATTGTATGGAGACAAGCCCTAAGCTGAAGTCTCTATGAAAGAGCATAGTGAGAGTCTAACACAAAACATTACTTTTTACTGGCATGATTGTATAATTTTGTGTAGACACTGTGCAAAGTGTGGATCAAGTGTTCGTGCAGCAGTTACTCTAGAATTTACGACAGGGTCATCTGACCTGAAAGCAAAAAGGTGCAGGACATGGGGAAAAAGTCGTAATAGCTTCATACATGACAGGGGATTTGGCTAAGAAAAGGGAGTGTCACTTTCCTCATTTTGGGTCAAAGACTAGAATATGCCATGCAGCAGATCCATCAGAAAGCTGTTAGGCACAAAACTGCGTGGCACAAATAGGTGGGTTCTTTTCACACATCTGTTCTTCTACTTTGTGCTCTTAAAGGAAAGTTCTGTTCACTCATTCATTATCTCAGTTATTAAACATGGCACATGGACAGCCAGGACCCCTCATCACCCTGGTTGGAAATCATCTCCTCCCAGGAGCATGTCTGTAAGGTTAATATTTGAGAAGTCCGATGGCTTCATAGTTTCAGGAGCTCAAAACTCCATCCTCGTGGGTGTGGAGGATGAAAAGTTGTTATTCCAGTCCATACCTGTGTAAAATTTGGGAGGGGGGCAGTATTCACATTTATTTGTACTGTGTTAGTACCTAGGACTCAGGAAACCAAGATTTAATTTCCTATTCTGCCACATACTTTTTGTGGGACCTTTGGCAAGCCATTTACTTTGTGTCTCAGTTCCCCATCTATGAATGGGGATAATAGCATTGCGCTACCTCAAAGATGTTCCAGTAATGAAGGCCATGAAACTAAGTACCTAAGATATGCCAAACTCCCCCCACCTCCACCCCGCTCCCCTACTGAGATAAGAAATTCATTATGGTGGGCACTATATGCAGGCATAGTAAGAACACTGCTCTACAGCCAAAATGCTTCTGAAATAAATGTAGTCCAACTTTACTAATTCTGGGTCACTGAGAATAAAAATAATGCTTAAAATTGTTGATTGGCTCTAGTTTTCAAGATATGCTATTGGGTCAGTATATACGACCCTTGACTTGGGAATGGCAGAGGATAAGTGAGTTATAAAGAGAAGGGATCTCAATTTAAACCAGAAATGACTAAAATACATCTTTGATTGGATCTATGAATAAATCTATGACTGGGTTTGGACAGTACTTGCTTTTTAGGCAAAACAATGAATGATGCAATCTGAAGCTGGTATTGCATCATACATGATATGAATTGCATCATGTTATTCCTAGAAGTCATGGATGATGCAATCATAACGAAGCTTACATCACTCTGCTGAACAAATTGCCCTATATCAGCTCTAGAAATCATACAGTGTCCTGCTCTCTTATTTGTCAGTGTTTGATTTTGCAAAGGGACACGTTTCTGTTTAGCCAAAGTGAGCAGAGATGCCTCGTACTTGTGTGAACAGTGCAGATAACTTCTGCTATGTTTGTGGTGAAGTGACTTTTGCATCACAAAAGCGCAGTATAACCACTATGGTTAAGAAAGCCTATCCCCTTTATTTTGACTGCAAAAATGGAGATCAGGACAAGAGGTGGGCCCCACACATATGCTGCAACACTTGTGCAACAAATCTTCGCCAGTGGTTGAACAGGAAAAGGAAATCTATGCCTTTTGCAGTGCCAATGATTTGGAGAGAGCCAATAGATCATACCAGCAATTGTTACTTCTGCATGGTGCCTCCAGTTGGGAAAGGTGTGTCAAAGAAGAAAAAGTGGACTGTGCATTATCCAAACATTCCATCAGCTATACGCCCAGTACCCCACAGAGAAGGACTGGCGGTTCCTGATGCACCAGAATCATTCTCACTTGAGTCAGACGAGGAAGAGGAAGAGGAAGAGGATGAAACTTCTGGTCCTGAACCATCAATGTCACAGGACCCACATTTTCTCCCATCCTCCTCCTCCGAACCACACCTCATAACACAAGGTGAACTGAATGACCTTGTCAGGGATTTGGAACTACCTAAGAGTAAGGCAGAGCTGTTGGGCTCCAGACTACAGCAGTGGAATCTCCTGGCAGGCTATCAGGGCAAATGGAGCCCATCAATGCTTGCAAACTATTGCTGGACAGTGACAAGAGATGCTCCATTTAATGAATACAAGAGACAAGCCAAGAAGTGCCGAGTAGACACTGAATAGGACTAAACTATGTACATAATAGTTTTTTGCCTTTTGTTTCATAATACATTTTATTTATATAACCCTTTTGCTGATTTTTAAAGTGTTAAAACAGGACAGGTGAAATATTATCATGTAAAGCAACCATAAACACATGAAAAGACCTAGGTTTACAATTTATGATTAAAACTCTATCTACACAATATACATAGACATAAAATGTAAAAACTTAAATATCTTAGAAACAGTAGCCAATCAGTTGTTTTAATTGTCATATTTGAATTCAGCACACCAAAATACATAATAAATATCACATTTTATCTCTGAAGCAGATGACTTCCCAAAAATTGTAGACCAGTGGAAGCAGTTCTTGCTACCAAGAGCAGGTAAAGTTTGTCTAAAACTGACAATCCAGAGAAAAGGAGGGATGAAGGATGGTCCAGTGGTTAGCGCATTCGCCTGGGACTTGTGAGACCTGGATTTTACATCCTCTTCTACCACAGAACTCCTGTGTGACCCTGGGCAAATAACTTAGCCTCTATGTGGCTCAGCTCCCCTCTGTGAAATGGAAACAATGGAACTTCCCTAGCACCTCACATGGGTGCTATGACGATAAATGTATTAAGGGACTCTGGCTTTGTGTGGGGATGGATGATTTTCAATCTACTGTTTAGGTTTCCGCCAGTAGTGAGTGACATATACTTCTCCACTCGGTGGTGTCTTACTGGCATAGATGTTCTCTGCCTGCGATACTCAGATGCCTAGTGTTCTAGCAATATATAAGCAGTTGTACCCCAAAATTCAGACTGATCTATAAACCTATTTTGTGAACAAATCTTACATCCCATGCAACATACAGAATGTATTAATATGGTGCATTTGGCTATGGGGTGGGTGACTAAAAGCTAGTTAACATTTCTGCCAGGGGGTTTATTTAGATCATTTGTCCAAATTATGCAGGGTTCTAACTAAGCAGCTGAAATACCAGGTTGAGGCTACCACTACCGTGGTAAGGCATTTAGAATTGGATACCTTCATAGCCTGTATGTCTGCTCCTGTGCCACCCTGGGAGCACATACCAGCTGTACTGCCAATAGAGGGGGACTCCCTGAATGGCATCCAGGACTGTGGATCCTATGCTGCAACTGCATGGGCCCCAGTGTAGGGGACGTGCCTGGAAGAAACAGGAAGTGTCTGGGGCATGGCTATGCCCATGTAATCCCTCACTGGTGGAGTATCCCCTTGGGAAACTGGGAGTAAATTATAGCAGACTTGAGGCTGCTCTAACTTTTGCTAGGGGATGGCTCACTCCCCGACGGGCCTCTGAATCTGGGGTGACATGGGACTCAGGATGCCAGTTAGACAAGCAGTAGCTATAACTAGACTCATCTAATGATGGATTCAGTGTTTCCATGATTTTAAACAAAACAGTCTCAGTGTTACCAGTTCTTCAAGCCTCATGCTATTTGGTTCTTAAAGCCTGGACTGCTAGAATCAGGAGGTTGCATGAGAACCAGCTTTCATTCAGACAAAGATTTTTCTAAATCTCATGTTTGTGAAGAGAAACTTGAGAATGTGAGATACGCGCAGCCTGAAGGCTCAGAAATCAGAAGGGAGTAAAAGAAAACGCAACTAAAAACACACAATGTTTAAGTTCATCTCATGATTTGGGGGCCCTGATTTGTGAGTTTTGAATGTTTGGGATGGAAAATATTGAAGTCTGGATGCATTTTGTTTGATATAAGGAAGTTGTACAGAGGCCTATAAGGTCTTTCAGAATGGTGCAACTATTTGACCAAGAAACAGTAACTGATCGCCCTCTACTGGAAAACTTTGAATTACTGCTCTTTAATAGTACATCTTAATGCCTAAGCCACCATAATATCCTTCTAAGATCACTTTAGTAGGTTTTCCTCTCTTATACTTATGCTGTCAATACAAACATTGCTGAGTTTACACCAGGCATTGTGCAATTACTCATCTATTAAATCAATTGATAGATATGGTGTAACATTCTCTTTACATGAAAAAAAGCTGAGAAGATTAATCTGAGTGCTTCAAGCAGGCCATGTCCTAGAATACCTTATTAGGTTGAAACATCAACACTGCAGTGAATTCCATGCATTAGCTGAAGTTGGTTAAGGCCTCGGTTAGGCAATCCTTCCCTATTCAGTATTAATCATTATCGGAAATCCCTTGAAGTCAATGATGATTTTCTTTCATGGATTGTCCATTTCAAAGTATCTGTGGGGCTGCTGATGGATGATAAGGCCTATTCTGGAGCCACAGACTCTACCACATTGCAGAGGTGTGTTTCTGAGCAAAGCAGGTGACCCTGGGGTATTGGTTCAGGCCATAGCATGCTCTTTCTGTTGCTTCTGTTTTTCCATTACATGTAGTTGCATCTGATTCTCGAACTGCTGAGTTCTCTGCCTCAGCCTCCATTGTTGTCTGTCCTGGGTTATACAGTCCTACAGGTTGATTTCAATGTTGCATTTCCTCATATTAGCCTTGAGGACATCTCTGTAGTGTTTTCTGCTTTCCTCTGACGCATTTGCCTTGGCTGAGTTGGGAGTAGAAGACTTGTTTTGGCAGACTGGAATCATCTGGACAGCATGGCCTGACCAGCAAAGCTGACGAAAAATAATCACTGCCTCGATGCTCATAATATTGGCTTGTGAGAGGATGCTGATGTTAGTGCATCCATCATCCCATTTGATTCAAAGAATCTTACGTGTACTACATTGATGATACTTCTCCTGCGACTTAAGCTTTCTCCTATATGTTGTCCACCTTTCAGCCCCATACAGTAGGGTGGGGATCACAACAGCTTTATAGACCATGAGTTTGGTTTTGATTCTGATGTTACAATCTTCAAACACCCTCTTTCTTAGAAGACCAAATGCTCTGCTTGTACATTTGAGCTGGTACTGGATTTTTTCAATCAATATCAACTGTTTGTGAGAGGTGGCTTCCAACATATGGGAAGTGAGCAATATTTTCTAGTGGGTTATCATGGATCTGTATTGCTGGTGCTGAGAATTGTGCACCAGGACCTTTGCCTTCTGGATGTTAAGTGTCAGTTCTGTTTTCTGATCTGCTTCAGCAAAGATGCTGATGATTGCCTGAAGATCTGTTTCTGAGTGAGCACATGCTACAGCGTCGTCAGCATACTGGAGCTCAATTACTGAAGTTGGCAATGCTTTGAATCTGGATTAGAAGCAGCCAAGATTGAACAGCTTGACATGTATTCAGTAGATTAGCTGAACTCCTATCAGGATCTTAAGGCTTGTCTACACTACCAGCCGGATCGACAGACAGCAATCGATCCAGCAGGGGTAGATTTATAGTGTAGTACAGACATCATAAATCGACCGCCAATCGCTCTAGCGTCAACTCTGGTACTCCATCTCAATGAGAAGCACAAGGGGAATCAACGGGAGAGCGTCTCCCATCAACATGTTGCAGTGAAGACACCGCAGTAAATAGATCTAGTATGTCGACTTCAACTATGTTGTTCACGTAGCTGAAGTTGCGTAACTTAGATCGACACCCCCTCCCCCCAGTGTAGACTGTCCCTTAGTGATCAAACAGAATATCACAGCAAAGGAGACAAAGACAAACGTGCAGCAATGACACAGCCCTCCTTGACACCTGCCTTAAGCTTAAAAGGGGCCTTAGTAGATCCATTACAGAGGATTACCACTTGCATGTCATCATGAAGAAGACAAAGAATGGTAACAAATTTCAGTGGACATTCATACTTCAGAAGGATTCTCCACCACAACACTTCCCTGGTAATGGAGTCAATGTCTTTTATCAGATCAATGAATGCTGGGTATACTGGTCTGTGTTGTTGTCTACATTTTTCCTGCAGATGGTGAGCAGTGAAGATCATGTCAATAGTGCATCTAGATCAGTGTTTCCCACACTTGGGATGCCACTTGTGTAGGGAAAGCCCTTGGTGGGCTGGGCCGATTTGTTTACCTGCCCCATCCGCAGGTCCAGCCGATCACGGCTCCCACTGGCTGCAGTTCGCTGCTCCAGGCCAATGGGAGCTGCTGGAAGGGACGTACTGATTATTTTAGTAGGTTGGACAAGGTGATGACATAGGTACTATTAGCTCAATTTCTGTTGGGTTTTTCACTGTTGTTTAATACTTTTCAAGTGATGCTGAACCTTTTCTCATTTGCTGTTCACTACTGCTATCTCTGAGTGCTAATATTACAGCCTCCTTAGGATCAAGAAGTCGATGGGCCAAATGCATCTGGTGTAAAGAGGTGTGCAACTGCATTGACTTCATTACTTAGATTGTACGGTCTTTAGCGCAGGACCTGTCTTTTTGTTCTACGCCTGTACAGCATCTTGTACAATGGGGTCCTGGTCCATGCCACTTAGGCACCTTGGCAATATCATCAATAATAAATCGAGCTGCACTCTTTTACTCTAGGGCTGAATTTGGCTATCTGTGGCTAATGTCATCCCAGAGCGTTGCTTTATTTTGTTACTGTTCTTGCCTCAGACCTGTAATTTAGTACCAGGTAGATCCTTTTCTCAATACCAGAGGTGATGCGCCTCTGAGGACATTCTGTGTTCATGCAATGCTCTTTGACAATTCTTTCAAAAAAATGTTCCCAAAATTTGAGGAGCTCTGTGGACATGGAAATATAAACTGGGTCCTGTCTCTTTGGACTATCCCTCAGCACACTGCAGAAGTGACAGGAGGCAATTACAGAGGAGCACGTCCCCCTACATTAACCATTACTGCCTTTACATCATCCCCTAAAGCCTCTTGTACCATTTAATGTGAAGATCCATACTGACATAAAGAGAGAAGGTTTTCAAATGCTGTTTTCATCATAACCCTTTTTCTCGCTGTCCTCTGCCAGGATTTTTATTGATGCTTCCTTCTATGAAGTGTGAAGTCCTAAGAATAGCTGTTAAAACATATTTAGGTAGTTACCAAAATGGCCAGTAAGTCTGATGAATACAGATGAACAGTCTTTTTGTTTTCTCCACCCAAAGGATCTGGGGGTTATAATGGATCACAGATTGAATATGAGTCAAGAATGTGATGCAGCTATGAAAAAGGCTAACATCTTTCCTGGGTGTATTAGGAGTGTTGTATGTAAGAAACAGGAGGTAGTTGTCCGACTCTACTCAGCAGTGGTGTGGCCTCAGCTGGAGTACTGTGTTTAGTTCTAGGTGCCACACTTTAGGAAAGATGTAGACAAATTAGAGACAGTCCAGAGGAGACCAACAAAAAAAAAAGATAAAAGTTTAGAAAACCTGATTTATGAGGAAAAGTTAAAATAACTAAGCAGGTTTAGTCTTGAGAAAAGGAGAATGGGGGGACATAAGTCTTCAAATACATTGAGGGCTGCTATAAAGAGGACTGTGATCAACTGTTCTCAATGTCCACTGATGGTAGGACAAGAAGTAATGGGCCTATTCTGCAGCAAGTGGGATTTAGGTTAGATATTAGGAAAAACTTTCTAATTATAAGGGTAGTTAAGGACTGGAGAGGCTTCCAAGGGATGCTGGGGAATCCCCATTATTGGAAGTTTTTAAAAACTTGTTGGACAAACACCTGTCGGGGATGGTCTAGGTTTACTTGGTCCTTCCACATCTTAGGGGACTGGACTTGATGACTTCTCAAGATTCCTTCCAGCCCTACATTTCTATCCCTGAAAGTTACTCATAATTTGCTAGTACTCTGTCTTTATTACTTGATCAATACAATTACCTCAGGGGAAACAATCTGAATTTAAACCTGCTATGAGCATGACATACTCTGGAAGGTGTGTTGTGAAGCACAATAGTGTAAGGAACAGGAAATTCTCATAGAGTCATAGAGTTTACAGACAGAAATGGCAATTAGGTGACCTAATCTGACCTCCTCTATATTACCAGCCATTACATTTCACCCAGTTATCCCTGTATTGAACCCAGTACCTTTTGTGTTGACCACTAAAGCATAACTTGTGTTTGGCTAAAGCACGTCTTCCAGAAAGGCATCCAGTCTTGATCTGAAGACATCAAGAGCTGGTGAATCCCCCATTTCTTCTGGTAGTTTGTTCCAATGATTAATTAGCTCATCATGAAAAAATTGTGCCGTATGTCCAATTTGAATTTGTCTGGCTTCACCTTCCTGCCACTTGTTCTTCTTGTGTCTTTTTCCACTAGATTAAAGAGTCTGTCAGAAAAGGAGTTAGCACAGCCCTTAAAAGAACCCCAGTGGCAGAGCATGTTAAGGAACGTTACAAATGCTTCCGTGGATCTCAGGCTAGGCCTAATACAGCAAAAGATTCTATTTGAAATGTACCGGATGCTACACAGGTTGTGCAAGATGGGGGCTCTGTATTCTGATGTTTGTTGACGCTGTAACAAAGAGAAAGGAATCTCGATGCATATGCTATGGGACTATCCAGCAGTCAAGCAGCTGTAGAAAGAGTTGGACAGAAGAGAGAAAAATGCTTGGCTTCAGTAACCCAAACTTAGCTTAGGGAACTGTCTTTTGCACAATGCATCTTTGGCATGATTCTGCTATTGTGGAGTCCTTGCTGGGAATGATTACTCTAGACAGGGCCGGCTCTAGGTTTTTTGCCATCCCAAGCAAAAAAATTTTTGGCTGCCCCCTGTCCCAGACCTGGGCTCCACCCGCACTCCCCTGCTGCCCCAGCCCTGGGCTCTCCCCCTTTCCCCCAGGGCCAGCGCTTCCATTTAGGCGACCTAGGCGGTCGTCATGGGCGCCAGGATTTGGGAGGGCGGCAGACTGCTGCTGTGGACCTCCCGCAGGTGTGCCTGTGGACGCTCCGCTGGGCCCGCAGCTCCAGTGGAGCATCCGCAGGCACACCTGCGGCAGGTCCACCGGAGCCACAGGACCAGTGAACTGTCCGCAGGAATGCTTGCGGGAGGTCCACCAGAGCCACGGGACCGGCGAGCCGGCCCTGCGCCTAGGGTGCCAAAAATCCTGCCGCCGCTCCTGCTTTCCCCCTCACCAGTGCCCCCCACCCACACCTCCTGCCACCCCAGCCCTGGGCTCTTCCCCCCCACCCACCTGCACCCTCCTTCCACCGCAGCCCTGGGTCACTGGTAACTTGCTCCCAGTGCAGGTCATTCGGTAGGAATTTTGGATGTGCACAGAACACAGACAGGATTGGTTCCCATATGGTTACAGAGCTGCAGTAAAGTGCAACAATTTTCAGCTTGTGTGATTGGAGGATATATGGATGCTTATTATAAGACTGTCCTCCATAAATGAGGAAAAGTTGAGGTGCCTTTATTATTCTTTTGGTTCACTCTTTCTTTCTATGGGGAGGGGAATTTGCCAATGCAATATTATTGTCTTCCTTTTAAACAAATAAACAAAAAAAAAGGCAATGGCTGTTGAAAATAGTAATTCCAGTCCTAATAACCACTGGGAAGCATTTCTTGCTCAATTTTATCCTACTTTTTCTACAGCAAGTTACAGTGGATCAGTATATTTGATTTGGGAGAAGTGAAGTAACAGCAGCCCAAACTGAGCTTGAGCACTCCTGAATTTTGAGGTGTTCAAATCTGGAGGGCAGATGCTGGGTGTGTGTGTGAGGGGCTGTGGGATCTGCAGGGGAGCATGGCAGCATGTATGCAGCAGCGTGTCTGGTGCTGCGCAGAGCCAGACACGGTCTGAGTGTCACAATAAGGGGGCTTTGGGGTTGGAGAAGGAGTAGGAGGTTCCAGGGGGGAGCAGTCAAGGGAGAGGGAGCAGGGGGGGTTGGATGGGGTGGAGGTTCGGGGGGGCAGTCAGAGGAGAAAGGGGGTTAGATGAGTCAGGGGTCCGGGGGGGGCAGTCAGGGGACAGGTACGGTTGGATAGGCATGGGAGTTCCAAGAGTTTGTCAGGGGACAGGTAGGGGGTGGGGTTCTAGGGGGGCAGTTAGGGGCAGGGGTCCCAGGAGGGGGCAGTCAGGGGACAAGGACCAGCAAGGCTTAGATGGGGGGTCCTGGGGGGCAGTTAGGGGCAGGGGTCCTGGGACGGGGTGGTCAGGGGACAGGGAGCGGGGGGGGGGGTTGGATAGGTTGGGGTTTCTGTGGGGGGCAGTTGGAGGGAGTGGATGGTCTCCCTACCATGCACAGCACGCTGCTGCATGAGGTCCCCCTCCTTCCTTCCCAGTTGGTAGTGGCCAAGGGAATGCTGAGAAATGTAGCTCTTTCCCTGCTCCAGTGCTGGTTCTATAGGCAGGGAGCTAACCAAGGAACTACAGCTCCCAGAGCCCCCTGTTGGTTCTCAGCTCCCATACTAGATCCCTGCCGCCCCTGCAAATGGGCTGCCCCAAGCAGGTGCTTGCTTTGCTGGTGCCTAGAGCTGCCCCTAACTCTAGAAGGAAACATGAAAATAGGTTTGTGCTGTGTATGCAAAATTCCAACCAAGTACCATGTTTTCTCTTAGGGTGTGTCACCTGCAGTCCCTGAATATTATTTCTCTGTACCTTAGGAGCAATGATGGACTAAGGCCTGATCTAAGAAAGTTATACAGATATTACTATGTTGGTTAGGGGTGTGAGTCTTATACCAGTATATCTATATTGGTAAAAGTCCTATTGTGGATGCAGTTATACTGGTAGCAGACACTTTAGATTGATATAACTTATTTTGCTTCATCAAACTGGAATAAACTCCATGTAAGCACTATTACCCATTATAACTGCATCTACACGATGGGTATTTTGGCACTTTAATTATGCGGGTATATATAAAGTGCCAAACTCTTACCTGTAGAGAAGGCCTAAATGTGAGTAATCCTACTTGAGGGTTTGCTTCAGCACAGCCACTGATGTGAGCACTCTGATGATTTGGGGAATGTGTCTATGTACAACTTATGAATTCTGGTTGATATGAAATGAATATCACTGAATGTCTCAGTGGATATGGAATCCATCATTTTCTGCCAGGGCTGTGTCTTGTATCTTCTAGACCAGGGACAATGGAGCATCATTAAATCTTGATGAATTCCATTCAAGTGGAAGCACCTGGGGAAGACAGTCTAAGTTTGTCTGCAGAGACAGGGTTTGGAGCGGTTGAATTTCCCCAAAAAGGGGGGACAAAGAAACTAGGTGTTAGTGCTAGGAGGGAGTTGCAGAATGAGTGACAAAGGAAGCAGGAGAGAGGAACAAAGAGGCATGCTTTTGTAGCAAATCGCACTTTTTTTTTTTTTTTTAAACTGCAGGACCAGCTAAAGCCAAAGGAAACTGGTGGGAGGAGAGGCTTTGTGATTTGGAGGAGAAGCCATGAGCTGCAAGTGGGGGATATTGGAGAACCCAGAGGACCATGGAGCATTCTTTGGGCTTACGTCAGAGTGGTGAGGAAATTGATGCAAGGAAATGCATGCTCATTTTTGAGCTCAAGGCCTCCAATAGATGCTATTAGCTCAATGAACTGATTATTTTAGTCCTCAAAATTATGCCATTGGCACTGGGTAGATAGGGACGTGCTATGTTAGTGGTGAAGAATTTTGTTTTGTTCAGTCGTTTCAGCAAATCCTGGGCCCATGTACAGAAGAGTTAAACATTACCAAAAAGGTACATGACACTAGGAGCTACATTTCCTAATAAAGCAGGAAGTATGTATAAAAGCAACAAGGCTTTTGAATATGCATGAATTCTCTTTAAATAGTATTTATTGCTCATGGACCGCCATCCTCAGGCATGGTCCTGTACTATTATTATTATTATTATTATGTATCCTGGTAGCATCTAGGAGCCCTAATAATGGACCAGGACCTCACTGTGCTAGGTGCTGTACAAACAGAACACAAAGATGGTTGCTGCCCCAAAGAGCTTTAAAAAAGTGGTCTGAAAAAAGTTGGGGGAGGTGTCTATCATAACCTGGGAGCAACAGCAGCAAGTAAGGCCATGCTTAAAAGAGTGCTTCTCAGTGACCTGGCTTATTTATTTATTTATTGCTGAATCTGCAACCCCTTGCAGACTCTTCTCTTTGCGCTCTGGAGCTGATGATCTAAGTATAAACAACAGGCTGGTACAATTAGTCACTATATTTCTCCTTACAACTTTGCCATGTCTAATAAATTGTTGATCAGTCCCTGGTCCCCTTTCCATTCAGATTACCTGGTGCTCAGCTTTTCCTGACTTTTACCAGTTGGGGTCCAGTCCATTACGTAAAGTCCTGGTCGTGCCAGAACACAGATGTAGCAATCCCCTTATTCTTCCATCCCATCACTTTATAAACACAGCCTTGACACACACCATTTCTCTGTGGGTCACTGTTTCCCCTCCAAATGTTCAGTCTCTTCTTTGGCACAGCATGTTCAGAACATACCAAGTTTCTGCCGCCCAAGGGCCTTAAAGCACTGGAGTCAGTATGATGCAGTGGATAGATCACTATTCTGGAAAGAGAACCAGCTTCTATTCCCAGCTCTGCAACTGGCCTGCTGGTTGGACAAGTCACTCCTCTCATTTTTCCTCATCTGTAAAATGGGGACAATGATATTTATCTTATTTGTGAAGTGCTTTGAGATCTACAGGTGAAAAGTGCTATATGAGAGCTAGGTGTTATTGTTATAACAATGGATTAGGTAAAGAATAAGCTTCACACACACTTACTTTCTTCACCATGCCTTCTGTAGTTTGTCAAAATCAGAGTTAAAATAAAGCATCTCTTCATCACCTTGTCCAATCTTTTATCATTCTTAATTAAAGTAGACAACCTGCCAACCTTAAGCATATTCTCACCAGCAACTACATACCACACCATAGCAGCTCTAACTCAGGAACCAATCCATGCAACAAACCTCAATGCCAACTCTGTCCACTTATGTACACCAGCAACACCATCACAGGACCTAATCAGATCAGCTACCACATCACTGGTTCATTCACCTGCACATCCACCAATGTTATATATGTCATCATTTGCCAGCAATGCCCCTCTGCTATGTACATCGGCCAAACTGGACAGTCCCTACGTAAAGGATAATTGGACATAAGTCAGATATTAGGAATGGCAATATACAAAAACCTGTAGGAGAACACTTCAGCCTTCCTGGCCACACAATAGCAGATTTTAAGGTAGTCATCCTACAGCAAAACAATTTCAGGACCAGACTTCAAAGAGAAACTGCTGAGCTTCAGTTCATTTGATTGTGAATGGCTAGCCAACTACAAAAGCAGTTTCTCCTCCCTTGATGTTCATATCTCAACTGCTAGAAAAGGGCCTCATCCTCCCTATTGAACTAACCTCATTATCTCCAGACTGATTCTGGCCTGCTTATTTATACCTGCCTCTTCCTTTATTTCCATTACATGAGTCTGATGAAGTGGGTATTCACCCACGAAAGATTGTGCTCCAATACGTCTGTTAGTCTATAAGGTGCCACAGGACTCTTTGTTGCTTTTTATAGATCCAGACTAACATGGCTACCCCTCTGACACTCTTCACAACTTGCTTCTTACCATCAGTGTGCACCTCTGGGCTACTGTACACTTCCACATAATACAAACATAATCGGCCTTTGGAAAATGGAATGTAAATTTTTATTTCTTTTCTGCAACAATCTGCTCGCTTGTTCATGACTTAGGAAGAGACCAATATCAGAAGCCTTTTACGGGGGGTAACACTCATTGGGATACAGTAATTTGGCTAATTTTTGTTTGCTACACAGTCTGCATCTGTGAGCGTACATACACTTATTGCTTGATGAAATATTCCTCATGAAATCTTCATAGCCTGGTCAGGGCAGTCAGGGTGAGTAAATTTTTTCAAAACAGCCCCTATGATTTAGGAGTCTAAGTCTCATTGATACTTAGTGGGGCTCCTAAGTGACTTAGGGCCAGATTTTCAGAAGTATTTAAGTAACTAAAGATGTGGATAGGTGTCTAATGGGATTTTCAAAACCCCCCTAAGGCACCCCCCACCCCCATGGCAAGATTTCCAAAGCTATATAGGCAATACTACTAGGCCGCCCCTTAAGGCACTATCATTGTTCATAACATATTAATAAGCTCAGAAGCAGCTAGAGGTTTTTTGGAAGGCTTCTGTACTCACCATTCTCCACCAGATGCAGAAGTATCATATAAAATGATGGGAATCCTTTAAAAAAAATAGTCTTAGTGATTTGCTCACAACAGAGGCAAAGGCTAAGGCAGTGGTGCCCAAACTTTTCCTGTCGCGCCCCTCTTGCCACTAATAGAATCTGTCCACATCACCCCCTCTGTTACAGCACAGCCAAGATTCTTCAGCAGAGGAGCTTGGGCTGAAGGCAGAGCTTGGGGCAGAACTGGGGATGGGGGAAGAGATGAGGCTAGTGGTGGAGCTGGCCTGGGGGTGGAGATGGAATGAGGGCAGAGCTGGGCTGGGGGCAGAGCAGGGGACGAAGTGGAGCTGTGGCTGGATCTGGTCTGGGGGCAGAGCAGGGGCGAAGTGGAGCAGATCCATGCTGAGATTGCTGTCAGTGCGAAGGTTAAAAGAGTCACCGGTGCTGAGGCTGGTGGCGGCAATGGTGCTGCAACTGATGGCATTGGCGTGTGAGTAGGCGCCAAGGCGAACTGTGCAGTTGACAGAGGGACAAATGTGGCTGAGGCCACCAAAGACTCTGCAGAGCGGTGCCCTTGGATCTCTCCCTGGCACTGGTGAAAGGCCCCGGGGGTCCAGAATGGTCACTGTGGCGGATTCTGCCACTGACGTGGCCACGCCTGGAGCTCTCACAGGTCTCGCCTTGACCTCGATCATCGGCTCCTACTCCTCCGAGAGTGGTAGGAGTCAGATTCTGACTCCTAGATCTCCAAGACTGAAAACCATGGAGGATCCGAGCTTCAGGGCATCAAGTGTCTAGAGCTTGGGGAGCGACTAGGCTCTCTGACCAAGTGGGCTGGTCCCATAGGACTTGGAGAGGATACCTGGACATCTTTGCCAGCTTCCCTCTTGACTGCAGTTGGGGGTGGGGTGGGACTGCCAGCTCCAGAGGTTTCTCCCTCATGGGGGGTGAGAACGGTGCCGTAAGGCGCAGCAGATCCCGAACAGCTTTGAAAGCTTCCAGCATCGAAGGAAGTGGCAGCTGCTGGCCTGTAGGGACCAGTGAACATGGGGGGGACCCAGACTCAACTGCCTTGCCTGGGCAGGAGTTGATGTGGTCTTAACAGGGGATCTCGAGCTGTGGCCTGCCTGGGGTCTCATATCTTTAGATTTAGCTGGAGATGACCAACTGCCCGGCTTCTTTTTCTTCTGAGGCACTGGTGAGTGAGACCGCTGCCTGCTCTCCGGTGGGCCTCGTGAGATGCCATGAGCATCCTAGGATGAGTCCTTTCTCGGCACTGAGCTTGATGATGGCGCCGGGGTGCTTCGCATTGACAAGGAAGTGCTAGGAGCTGGGTCCCCTGAGCCCAGGTCCGAATGGGGGCGTAGAGCTGCCTCCATGAGGATCACTTTAAGCTGCTGCCCCCTTTTTTAAAGAGTTCTAGGGCAGAACTCACAGCAGATCTTGCAGTGAGCCTTTTGATGACCCTCCCCGAGGCATCATAAACACAAGGAGTGTGGATCACTCTTTGGCATGTGTTTCAGACAGACCACACAGTTTTTAAACCCTAGAGACCACGGTATACCACGGCTCCAGGGAGTTAGAAGGGGGGTAGAGACCCTCAACAACTCTAATTACTAACTACTAAGATAAACTAACTATGTACAAACAACTGGAGTTGAACGCGCTTGCTAAAGCATGGGCTACAGGAAGTTCCAGCCTACTGTCACTGGTGATAAGAAGGAACAGAGGGGGTGGCGAGTTGGTAGGGCTCTATATTGAGTGCCATGAAGGTGCGACTCCTGGGGGGCCTGGACCGACCTGACAGAAGCTGCTATGGAAAAAATCTTCCAGCTACTGTGCACTTGAGTGTGCACACACTTGATTGGAATCAACATGAACAAGCGCTCAAAGAAGAACTAGACCTACTAAAAAATGGAATTAATCTAAACACCCCCACTAGCCTCCCTCTGAAATGGGTTGGGCTTCTTTTGAAAGACAGTGCCACTTTTTTTTTTCCTCATGAGACTTGGCAACACTCCCAATCTACTGGTCATAGGCTGAACTGCTTAAAACTGCCGTATCAGTCCTTGGGTGTGTGCCAATGTTGCACGCACACTTAAATTACCAAATGTTTAAACTATAAACCATCACCTTATTTCTTTAGTATATGCTTGTTATGCATCTTAATGTTATGGTCTACTGCTGCCACCCCATTTCTTACCACTTCAGTTAATTTTATTCTGGTTTTCCCCCCTATTTTCAGTTAATGGTGGCAAAGCAATGCTCTCAGTGCTGTGCTTAACAAAAGAGAGCAGCTCAAAACCCTTTGTATCAGTGGAAGGCTGAGTTATTTTATGATTATTACTATTTACATTATAAAGCGCCAATCCCCAAAGTGGACCCAACCCTGGGCAAAGGCACCTTGGGAGAAACTGCAAGGATGCCAGAGGGGCATGTCACCATCAGGTAGGTGGAGTGCTCCAGGAATGGCTCAAGAAGGTCCCCGGTGAACGGGATTCTACACTAATCACGAGAGGCAGGGATAAGTGCCACACTATGGACTGCTCACTGAGATTATAAACAGGAAAAAGAAAAGGAAGCAAGGCCCTTCAAGGTTTCCCAACAAAAACACCAAGATAATCTGCAGCTCATTGAGGGCTGCTTCATGAGAACCAGGATGGGCATCCGCAGCCTCCTGAATGCTCCTTTGCGAGAATCTGGGTGGATGTTTGCAGTCCACCATGGGCTGCTCTGCTAGATCCTGGCTAGACACTCCTTTCTCTGAGCCTCAGATTTTGCGCCTTGGGCAGCTGGACATTACTGACAGTCATATTTTGATGCAACGTATTTAAAGAGTGATTTTTCTCAATATGTTGGCGTTTGATAGGTGCATCAAATGCACCAAAATCACCCAGTCAACAAGTCTATGAGGTGGTCTGAAATGGGAGTCACTTCCAAGTCATATAAATGTAAATACATGTTTAAACTCACTTCTCTTTATTTCATTGCACAAAACCTTTCATTAAAAGGCACCGTCAACTCCATGTCACTATTTTAGAATAACATCTACCTAGATTTCCTGATCTGAAGCCATCTTCTTCTCTGTATAGCTTGAACTTCTCACTTGGCTCAACTTGCAATGGAGGTTGGGGGATAGCATCCTGACTTCCTCCAAGTTCTACAAGGATCAGGTCTTTGGAAAGCCTGACACCTGGAGCTCTCTCCCTGGCAAACAGAGTTCACTCCATTGCATTTACAAACAAGATAATACCAGTATTCTCCGTGTGCTATAGATAGAACTAATTAATAGCAAAGCATACAGTTAAAGTTACTTACCACTTTCCAAGTGCAAAATCCTGTCTTCAGTCACCTCTACCTTTGCCAAACTAACCATTTGAGCTGAAATTTGTCATGCTGGGTATCTGCCACAAGTAGATTAACAAAAAATTTTTTTTCAGAAAAACAGCTCAGCTATTTCTGAGTGAAAATATGGGGGGGGGGGAAAGAAATATGTTTTGCCCACATTACAAAAAAAGTCTTACATCTGTTTAATTACCTGTGAAACCTTAATTCAGCCCCTTTGTGTATTTGCATTTTGATACAGTCTTTAATGACATGATCTCATACTATTTTTCCATAGGACCCTTGCTGAATGAATCTGGTCTGGGGACAAACTGGGGTGTGTAGTGAAGGAGGCTGTTGTCTGTAAGACCCCACCTCATTTGTTGCACTAGTTGGAAGCTGTGTAGTGAAAGACAGGAGATTGCAGGAAGGGAAAAGGTTGTCTCCTGGATAAGAAAGTTGAATGCCAGCTTGCAGAATTGGATTCTGCCAAAGAGTTCCTGTGTGAAGCTGGGTGAGTCCCTTGAATCAAGCTTTTCAGAGGTGGCCACTAACTGCATGAGACAGCTGGGGCCAGATTTGCAGAAGTGGTGAGCACTCAGGACTGCAAGTGAGCTGTGCTTTGAACATATGAAGTGCTATAAAAATGCAAAGTACTCTGCGCCTCAGTTCACTAGCTACACAGTGAGGATAATAATACCACCTATTCTCACAGTGGTGTGGAGAAGATTAATGTTTGTGAAGCACTTAGATGTTATGGTGAGAGCACTATTAACACAGCCATCAGAAAATTAATAATTTTGTATTCATTCAGCGCAGGATTTGAATGGTGTGTAATAACAAAGACATGGGGCCAGACATTGAATGTGGAGGATAAAAGTAGTACTGAGTAACTTCCCATTCACCAAATGAGGCAGGGGTTCTATGGGAAAAACAGTACATGGTAAGGTAAGGCTGGTTCATAATGCTTGTGTAGAAGAGGGCTGAATTAAGAGGCACAGGCAACCTCAATTCTGCCATTTTCTAATTTTTTCTTGTCTCTGCAACCTTAATACTCGTTTAACACAGATATGCAGCATTAGATTTAAAAAACAACAAAACCAACTTAAGTCAGGTGAAAGGCTAACTGCTTTTACATTTTCTTATAGTTATTTTTTTTAAATGTCATTTTCTATATTAAATTTATTCAGTGGGATTAGAAAACTGACTTGAGGCAGAGTAAGACGTTTATTAAGTATTGATTCCAATCCACAGCTTTTTCCATTAAGTATATTTAACAGAACAGCCTATTTGTATGAGGCTTTTACCATTTTAATATACTAAAATATACATCAAGGTTGGTGCAGATAAGTTATGATCTAAAAATAGTTCTCAAATATATATGGAGGTCACAAGTACTTTAAGCAAAATATAGGAAGATTAAATATTTTAATTCCTTTCAAGAGTGTTTTTTAACTTCATAAGATTGACTGTTTTTACACTGACAAATTATATACAAACAATGCCACAAAACTACTTTACCAGCAAATATGTAAAAAATATACACATACATATACACACAGTTCCTTTTCTGTCTAAGTTGCATTAAGGTAGGTTTTTTTAAGGAAATACAATGTAAATACATGATTAATATTTACGTACTAACTGCAATTAATTTTTTTTTTTAATTTGTAAACAAGATTCATAGCAAGTTAAAATAGTTGAGAGAAGCATACATTGTGAAGGCTGGAAATGGATGGGACTAGATGAAAAGATGACTGTAAAATGATTTAATATATACGTTGAAAAAGCTTGTATTGCTGTGAGAGCTGGGATGGTCTGGAATATACACTTAATCTAAATTAAATGCTGGATTTCACTGTTATTTTACAACAAACAAACCAAAAACAAAATAGCCAAAAAACATTTGAATGTATTTAAAATTTGGGTATCACATTTTCAGGGGTTGGGATCAACTCCAGTAACAAAGGAATTTAACTTGTTGATGTCATCCTGCCATTAAATAGTATTTTGCTTTATCAAGAAAACCCACCTCACTAGTGACATTAAACACTGATAAACTGTACAACAGCAAATAACAGATGCAAAAAAACCAAAAAAAACAAAAAACTCCACTGTAACTGATCTTTTTAAGTGATGAAAAAAATAAACATGGACATCCACCAAGTATGTAGTCACTGGCAACATGACTGTATGTCCCTAATCTATGTGCAAGTAATTTAAAATTGTGTTCTGCTCTGCAGTTTAACGACTGCCAACTAATACCTGAAAGGAAATGGAAGCTGCTTCTGAATAGAGCTCCTCTTAGTCATAGAAGAGATGTTTATGAAGAAATTTTTAAGAATGATGGAAGTGATCTCTACACCAGGTACTTCCAGGGCACTTGCCACTATAGTGCTAAGAGCCAAGATGCTTAAGAAAATCAAGACAACAGTTTTGAGCCTGTCTCCCTGGATAGCATCAGATTAATCAGTATTAAAAGTAGTACTGGTCGGTATTTACACTTTTGTGAATGTGTATAGGGAAGAAAGCAAAATAGAATTGTCTGTTTATTTGCACATCTGCACATTATACAGTGTGTTCAGATCTGTTTAAGCTTATTAGGAGTTATAAAAAGTGTTAATAACTATAACAGTTTGTTACAATGAAGAGCTCAAGTACAATAACTTTATCACAAACCTCATCATGCTAATGGAGATATACAGCACTGGATTTGGAAGTTTGTGTGCTCATTACATACACACAGAGGTATAACCCACTACAATCAAAGTTTTAGTTGAACTTTATCTGGTGTATTTTGTAAAGTGCCCCCCCACACGCAAGCTTATAGTAATGAACAGCACATGTGGTGAATCTCTTTTTCTATCCCCTATACAATTTTCTAATTAAGATCATAGGGTATCCACATCTGCAACACATTTTAAAGACAGTGTCCTAGTTTAAAGGTGAATTTATTTATTTATTTATTTTTTATTTAAATTTAAACCTTTCTGTGCAGCTTTTGCAACCAAAACAAAATTCTTCTAGCCTATGAGAACCAAGAAGCTAAATCAGTTTTACTGAGCAAGTTGAATGAGTTGCAAGCAGTAAACAGCACAAATGGTGAAAAGTGAAGTTTGAACATCTGAATTATTAAGAGATAATGAAAAAGAGAGCTTATAAAAATATAATATTATACCTTGACAGTATGGATCTGTGTAGAAATAATATATTCTAAGGGCATCTCCCTGTATACTTTGATTGTGGGGAATCTGTAAATGAAGTAAAACTAAATAGCCATTTCCTTAAATTCAACTGTCAAAAATAGTTTATGTATATGATAAATAGACAGAGGTACGTTGTCTATTACAGTATATGCCAATTAACTTGGACATACCTTTACCAGCATGGCTGATATATTGGTATACTAGCCTAATAGTAGCAAATGGTAATGACTTCATCTACAATATACTACTTATAACATAACTCCACTTGCAAGGATTCATTCAAGCGATGTCAAGTGATTATGATGCATTTACCCAGGTGTGAAATGTTCACCTGTGACCTTTTAATATAGAAATTACCAAATAATTAGACAAGGAAAAAAATAAACTCAACCCTCCCCACCCCCCACTCCCCCCAAAAAACCCAAAGAAAGATGAAGTGAAGCAATTATTCTATTTCAGTACAATAGTTCATGTCATTAAATCTTCACCTTTTGGGGGGAGTCGGGGGAGTTAAATGGCATCTCCTCTCAGCTGTGACAAGATGCTTAATTGATACAACCAGCCAGTGACAGGGGTACCCCAATATAGTGGATTCTAGTGTATCTAACAAACAAAGCAGTAAAATGTGCCATTTTTAAAATCAAGAACACGTTTGTAAATAAAATTTTGCTTAAAAAAAAAAAGGCAGAAGCTGAATTGCTGCTCATGACATTCAGTTAATCAATATTGTATTAAAAGAGTCTGAAATATACCATGCTGTGAGAATGGCAAAAACAATAGTTTGTAACAATGTAACCTTTAAACAAAGGGAAGATTATTAAAATATATTCTGCATATCATTTTAAACTAAATTATGAAATTGTATTTTTTGTACTCTACTTAGGGTACCTCTTACCTACATCAGTTCTGTAACTGCTTTATATTTAAAGTATAATTATTTCGTGATAGGCATCAGTACATCAGAAGACAAAGAAACTAGTATTTTTCATTTAAAAGGTAGTTTAAACAAAGGTAAGCCACACGTCATTTTGTTTTTCTTCTCTTAAAAATTTTCATCAAATGTTGTCCCTTTCAATAATTTGCATAAATTTCTAAATCATAAAGGATAATGCACATTATTGTTTATTCACACTATTAAAAAGCACAATATACAGGCCATATCCTTTAAAGTGCAACACAACAGAACATGTCTGCAACATTCAGGTTCTTCAAACACCCACAGAAGTAGGAATTTGATATTTAGGAGGGACAATTATTGTTCGCAAGCATATGAACACTGAGTGTAATTTCTGAACAGTTACCAAGAGACCGTCCTTATTTTAAGTGCCACGCTAAAAACAATGCTCATGACCCATACAATTATAACGTTCTGTCTGACTTCTTGTCATATGGCTTCCATGTCTGATGTCCAAAATGAAACTCTTTAGTTACTGAAGAGCATCTGTGGAGCCCTTTATTGAAGACTTTTTATGAGCATGCTCAAAGAACTCTTTTAAAATACACACAGTATCACAAAGGGACTGCTGATTCTAATGGCAAATCAAATATGGTAACTGAAATACAGCAAGCATGTTTCTGACTTGGCAGCAAATGCTCCACTGTGTTTGACACTAGCTACCATATGTTTTGGTAACATGCAGCATGTCCACAAGCAAGTATCAATTTGCTTTTCACTTCTGAACTTTTGGTTGGATGTTTTGATATTAAATTGTTTGAAAACCTCCTCGTTCCTGAGATGAGCACAATAAAATGAAATGAGTTCCATCTAAAGCTGCCACTGGGACATAATGCTATGTATTTCAAGCATCGTTATTCTCTTGCTGAGTCATATTTAAAATATCAGTCCTCCTCAAGGCGCCATTTCTGTGACTCTTCTTGACGCACATCTGGCCGGATTTGGTTTCTCATTCCACCTAAAACATTTGAGGTTGCCTCTGTTGCGACAATGAGAGGTTTCACCACAGCTGGTGGAATTTGGCGGAGGACTCCTCCTACTGCTCCCGTTACCCCTCTGTTCTCATGCTCTCGAGCAGCAGTTTCATATATGGTCTGGGCAGTGTCTGTAATTCCCTTGGGAAATTAAACAACAAAAAAAAAATAATCAGTTACCTAAGAAGAAAATCCATCCTCTTCACGTTAGGGCTTGTCTATGTGGTGGGGTAATGCACTCTATGGGAGTGTGATTTCTAAAGCACACTAATATGCTGCGCATAAATTGGTCTGTGTAGCCCTGCTGTTGTGCACTAATGGTTCCCTAATGCACTTTAATGTAGAACTGTTTCAAACAGCACTATGTAAAAGTGCGCCAGCAGAGTCTACATGGACTAATTAATGTGCACCACATTAGTGTGCTTTAGAACTCAAACCTCCATAGACTGCATTACCCATTGTGTAGACAAGCTCTTGCTCAGCAGAAAACTATTTGTGTGTATTATATCAACATTTTACTGTAACTAGACAAGTTTAATGTGGTTGTTTTGATATTTTTTTTTATTAAAATCTGATAAACATAAGAAGACTGATTTATATAATTGCTCAGGGGAACTTCTTGGGCAGTGAAGGTAGCAGGTTTGGGCTATTCCAAAATGATGGAACTCACTGAAACTTCCTCAGCTCTATTAGACTCATCTGTCCTCCAACTATTCTTGTCACACAAATGTCACCCCAAATAATGACCAGAATAAAAAAAAAAAGATGGACATTTTTACTAACACACAATAGGTGAAACAAACAACTGAACCACAATATAACTAACTACAACACAGCTAATAATTCAACCTTTTAACATGGTGCTATGGTAGAGAAATTTCACTAGTTTCATTCACAGGCTGCTGCTTAAATCATAAATGCCTGAAATTTAATTTTAGATAGTTTTAGATGCCACAAAATAAGAATAACCCCTACGTCCTTCTAAGGTTGTTGATTTTACACTAGGACAAATCAGCAGAACAATATCAAGGGAGATTAGGTTGGATATTAGGAAAAGGTTTCTAACTATAATGATAGTTAACTCTGGAACAAGTTACATACTGAGGCTGTGGAATCCTCATCACTGGAGATTTCTATGAACAGGTTAGACAAACACCTGTCAGGGATGGTTTAGGTATACTTAAATCCTGCCTCAGCTCAGAGAAAAGGAGCAGATGACCTGTTGAGGTCCCTTTCAGCCTCACATTTCTATGATTCCATGAATGCAGATCTGTAGAACACAGATTTTCAATTGACTCAGGTTATAATTCATCTTGTTTGCAAGTTGCCTTGGCCTAATTCTGTTTGTCAGATTTTCCCTATGTGTGAGGCTTTTACAGGGTTTGGTCTAATGAATTAGATTGTATGTTTCAAACGATCTGACATTTCTCTCCAGCTGAAATTTCAAAATAAGAACTTTTTAATACCATTTTACATATTTCATATTTTGCTTTAACAAGGTTTAATGCCAGTTTGGTCAAAAATAACAGCATTTTTGCATACCTCTTTTACCACACTGTATGCTTTGGCCACACCTTCCCGTAGGTCTACTGGCTGATGAGCTAAGCGATGCCGAGAGAATCGTTTGACCTTTTTTGTCTCAATAAAACTAGGACCTGGGGAGACCATGTCATAAGCAGTTTCTGCAGCTGCCTAGGGATCAGTTCAAATGAAAAAATAAATTAATACATTCTTAATATAGCATTTGATCACATACCTAGCCAAAACAATTTACAAAAATTACAATGATAATCCAGCAGGTACATTTTTTTTAAAGCTATAAATATGCATTTTATATGCATTCCTCCCTCCTTCAGTTGTTACCACAATACTAGCTAAATACGAGTTAAAAAGGGCAGACAAACATGGTGTCAGAAGGTTTATATTACACTCCACATTACATATTAGTATAACAGTCTCATCACTTTTACTCACTGAACCACAACACAAGTCATCAGAAATAACAATTTATGTTCTGCCTCCTTCCCTCTATCTCAATGTACAGAGATACCATAACATTAAAACCCTTTTTATATTTTGTTTCACAGTGGAATAATTTTAAATCAAGGTGATTTTAATCACTGACTTAAATGATCATTTAAATAACTTTTAAAAAAAATTGATGTAAATCAGATTGGGGCTTTGTAAAACTATTTTTAAAATTTATGCCACTGCAATTTTAAATCATCTTATAATAAATTCAATTATAAATGCTGCTTTTTAAATGTCGCTACTGGTAAGGTTTATATCTTATCTGAATCTTACAAAATGGCAGTAGTTGAAAATTGAAAATTAAGGCTCTGTTCCTAAAACACACAAGTAGGTATGTACCTTTACTCATATGAATCATGTCATTGACGTCAATGGGAAATCTCATATGCATAAAGTTAAAAATGTGCGCAGTAAGTATTTGCAGCTTGAGGGGCTAAAATTGTAATTTTAATAAACTCTTTCCTCTTAGGGCATAGAACTGTTTTCACTTCAAAACAGAATTACTTCTGTTAACAGCAGAAAGTTATTCTGAGTTTGAAAACATTAATAAAGTTAATGTGAACTTTTATATACACAGGCCAAAATTTTCAGAAGTAGAAGCTTCTAAACCCATATTTAAGTACCTACACCAGGATATTCAAAATCACTTGAGTGACTCAAGAGCACAAATCCCACTGATTTCAAAACTTCAAATCCTAGTGGAAAAGTACAGCTTTGTCCAAGCATTTTGGCTTTTCTGACTCTTGGATGTTCATTAGATCAGAAGGAGGTGTGGGTTGCAAATACAGCATAAGTTGTTTGCTTACAGTTTTGTGCTGATCTCACAGTAGGGATGAGCCCCTGAGCTTGTCTCTCTCAGCACGGATGAGCATTTTAACAACAGAATTTCGTAGTGGAAAAAAATTCCTATGTGACATCTAAAATATGTAATTCTACTAACAAGGACAAAATAGCCACTTTCACAATTAAAGACTATAAAATGGGAGGAGGATGGTAAAAAAAAAAAGCAACATATACATTACAAATCATAAAAGAAATTAAAAAAATATTTTAAACTTTTTAAAGCATGATTTTTATCTACCCTGATTTATTTGCTGTCAATGTTTCCATATAGCAAGTGTTTCAAGTAAAATCAAATCAAATAAGCCCTCTGAGTAGAGACCATTTGTTTTCCATTTTTGTACAGCACCCATCATTGTGAGGCCTTGAGATTCCCAGTGGCGCTTTTGGGGACTACCATAATAATTATTACTAAAAAACCTGTTCTCTAGTCTAACCTCAGATATAATGTAAAATGTACCTGTATGGTTTGAACCATTCTGTTTGTTAGCTCTAAAGCTGCCATTGCAGTAGAAGTACCAAAGGAAGCTGCTCCTCTTTGAAAGCCTCTTACAATACGACCATCCTTTCGGTACTGTTCTATTGGTAACCATACTAAGTCCTTCAGACCTTGAACTGAAATTACAGCCAGAATGCAAAAACACATAACTTGTTATATAAACCTTTATACCTTGGAAAGCTGCTAAATGCTATATTCAGATTATTTTACCAATGTGATATTTGAACAGCAACAGAACTGAACTCACCTAATTGCACTAATGAATGCATAGGTCCTACTCCTCCCAGGATTCCTGGTAGCTGGTTTTTCTTTATGTCATTAAGCCATTCAGTGATGGCATAAGAGAATAGCTTATCCACACCTAACAAACTGGAACAGACAGAGTTATTAGTACTTATGAAAAGCAATGAGTGGGCTCCCGCAGGGATCAGTTCCAGGTCTGGTTCTGTTCAATATCTTCATCAGTGCTTTAGATAATGGCATAGAGAGTACACTTATAAAGTTTACGGACGATACCACGCTGGGAGGGGTTGCAAGTGGAGGATAGGATTAAAATTCAAAATGATCTGGACAAACTGGAGAAATGGTCTGAAGTAAACAGGATGAAATTCAATAAAGACAAATACAAAGTACTCCATTTAGGAAGGAACAATCAGATGCACACATACAAAATGGGAAATGACTGCCTATGTAGGAGTACTGCGGAAAAGGAAAAGGGGTCATAGTGGACCACAAGCTAAATATGAATCAACAGTGTAATGCTGTTTCGAAAAAAGCAAACATCATTCTGGGATATATTAGCAGGAGTGTTGTAAGCAAGACGTGAGAAGTAATTCTTCTGCTCTATTCTGTGCTGATTAGGCCTCAACTGGAGTATTTTGTCTAGTTCTGGGTGCCATATTTCAGGAAAGATGTGGACAAATTAGAGAGAATTCAGAGAAGAGCAACAAAAATGATTAAAGGTCTAGAAAACATGACCTCTGAGGGAAGATTGAAAAAATTGGGTTTGTTTAGTCTGGAAAAGAGAAGACAGAGGGGCCATGATAACAGTTTTCAAGTATGTTAAAAGTTGTTAGAAGGAGGTGGGGAAAAAATTGTTTTTCTTAACCTCTGAGGATAGGACAAGAAACAATGTGCTTAAATTGCAGCAAGGGAAGTTTAGGTTGGACATTAGGAAAAACTTCCTAACTGTCAGGGTGGTTAAGCGCTGGAATAAATTGCCTAGGGAGGTTGTGGAATCTCCATCATTGGAGATTTTTAAGAGCAGGTTAGACAAACACCTGTCAGAAATGGTCTAGATAATACTTAGTCCTGCCATAAGTGCAGGGGCCTGGACTAGATGATCTCTCAAGGTCCCTTGCAGTCCTATGATTCTATGACTTGAGGGATGTTTTTTTCTAGTGAATGAGAACAAGAAAAGACATTTAAACACTAAAATAAGGGGGAAAGTGAAGGCTATAATGCCATACTCACTTACTCCTGGCAAACTGAGGTATTTGATCTTTGTGCTCTCCCAAGCAAAAAAAATATATCTACAACTGCATTCTGGGGTATGTTAGTGGAAGAAAACTTGTGGGGAATATTGATAAAGAAGAAGCACAGCTTCATGTTATTCCCATAAGCTCTGAATCAGGAAAGAACTTAAGCATGTGTTTAATTTTAAGATTTTACGGTCAAGTTTAGTACATGGTTAAGAGCTATTTTGAACAGACACTTTCCTGAACTGGAGCCATATTTGACAATTCTCAGTCCTAGTTTTCATCTCATTCACACCACAAATGTTTATAAACAAACAGTTTAAGTGCATTAAAAATGAAGTTTCTCCTTATAAAAATCATTGCAGTGTGCTCTGAATTTTAAAATGATTAATATGAGAATTTGCTTTTTGCTTGGTATACCCAAGTATTTGCAACATCCACATCCAATTTCCAGAAAAAAAATCATATTAAAATTTTGTAAACTCACCCATGTCGATAGCAAAGTCTCTTCAACTTTAACTCTGAGCAGTTTAATTGCGCAAGACCAATCAAAATCCCAGCTAACGTACCCTGAAAATTAAATACTTGGTCAATCTAAAAGCCTATCTGCAATACGCAACCTGACGTTGGGAAATAAATACTTAAAAACCTTGGATCAAACACAAATTTTATTGAATATATTTTAAACTGCATACACGGAAATAAAACCTGCTCCTATAACCTCTACTTATTTTATTACTGCATTTTGAACTATGCCAGATGAAAACTGACATAAGGTGCTTTGGATAAAGAAGCCATAATACCAACTTAGCAAACTGGTGTAAGGGAAATCTTTGGGTGGCACAGGCCTCTCCAGCAGGAGAGGTGGAGATGGAGGTGTATCAAGGGGTGCACCCAACAGCATAGCTGGAGCTCTAACGCACTTCAAGCATCCCTTGAGATCCATTCCTACTGGGTGAAAGTGGCTGAATAACACTTCCTGTGCTGAATAATGGTGAACCAGACCCAAGGATCTACCCCACTGTTCTCACGTAACAGTTCCACGTTATTTAGTTTCATTGAAAGTTTAAATAAGTAATACTTGAGAATTTTCAAGACTACACTGCAGATGGGTAGGTAGCACAAAGTATAGTTCCATTCATAGAAAGAAAACACACAAAACATCAGTTTTATCAGATTGTGTCTGTGTTGTAAACAAACCTGATCCATTGAGACATGTTTGCCATGGTAATCAAGACGTATTGGAACTTCTGATATAAATCGAAATTCTCTGAAATATACAAAGGAAACAATTTATTACAGTGAGAGAAACTGAAACAGGAAATAAATGAAGCCACTCAAAAGAAAAACCAAAGCATGGACCACAAATAGGTGCATGTCACATTATAATATGATTCTCTTCAGTTTTTTTTGTAAGGCATATATCATTGTAGTGCACCTTAGATTGTTGTTCTACTCCAAAATGTGAGCATAAAAAACAATGTGGGGTTCCAAGTTCACTGTTTCAATGACTTCCAGATCAAATCTGCTTATTGTAAAAGTTTATATCATCTTTTTCTAACTATCAGCCCAGCAAATTCATCTTGTGATCAGAAAATCAAGCTGTATTCCTTCTGTATCAGCACAATCTTTTCCATGGGCCAATTCTGCCCTTAGTTACACTGGTGCAACTCTACTGTTTTCAGTGGCTTTGTACACATGAAAATGAGAGCAGAATTTGCCCCAGGAATTGGAATGTAGTTAACCATTCTGTTGGTGATGCACGTGCTGGAACAGAATCTAGCTCACTCTCCCACAGCTTGGTTCTGCAGTGGTAAGAAAGTGAAAAGTTAATTGTTATAAGTAGATATAACTCAATACATAAGGCAGAACTGTTGAATAAGAAGGTGCAATTTCTTCAGTCACTTTTTAGGGCAAAACTACTTTAAAGCTCAACTCACGATATTTTACTATTGTAACCCTCTTCTCTCCCATAACACCCAGACCCTCCCTTAATTCACTGTCATCCTTGATCATGTTAATTTTAATTTAGACTCAGCTCTTCAGTGCAGGGACCATTCATATACATGTGACAGTTTGAAAAAGCTAACAGGAAATTCAAGAAATGGTTATTTTTCAATGATACATCATAGTATTACATTTAAGCTCTGAAAGAAAAAGATAATGCCCATTGAGGCTGCACAGAAATTATTGTAATGCCGTATTTTATAAAAAGCAATAAAAATGATAGAATACGTGCACACCTCTGGAAATCTTGCAACCAAAATTTACCTGAAAAAGACTGGTTGATCACTGAACGATGTCTCTTCATGTGAAAAATGATGGTCCTCTCCATTAACCATATCCACAGAATCAACACTATCATTTTGGCTTGTTTGCTTGTGTACTGAGAAAGAAATGACCGGGCTTGGGTCCTTGAAACTGCTGACATGCTTGGGCAAACTACAGGTTACATCAGCACCAGGAGACTTTTTAACTGAGATAATAAAAATTTACATACAGTAAACAAATAATTCATAGTCTCTCACAGTAATTTCAAGCAGCCTGTTAAATAAGTGTTTTGGTTTGGTTTTTTTTTGTCTAATGAAACAAATCCATGCTGTTACAGTTAAATGTACTGTAGTGTATAAAAAACGGTTACTCGCCTTCTTGTAACTGTTGATCTTCAAGATGTGTTGCTCATGTCCATTCCAATCAGGTGTGTGTGCCACGTGCACTTAGCAGCTCCTGTCAGGTTGGCTCTGGAGCCCCCTGGAGTGGCTCCTTCATGGCACTCAGTATATGACCCTGCTGACCTGACCCCTCTTCAGTTCCTTCTTACCAGCTACTCCGACAGAGGGGAAGGAGGGTGGGTATTGGAATGGACGTGAACACCACATCTCGAAGAACAACAGTTATCAGAAGGTGAGTAACCGTTTTTTCTTCTTCAAGTGCTTGTTCACGACCATTCCAATCAGGTGACTACCAAGCGCTACCCTGGAGGTGGGGTCAGAGTTAAGGAATCGCTGGCTGGAGCACCACCCTGCTGAGTGATGCATCATCTCTGGCTTGTTGGGTGATAGCATAGCGAGAGGTAAACGTATGCACCGATGACCAAGCTGCTGCCCTGCAGATCTCTTGTATCAGGATCTGGGCCAGGAACACAGCTGACGAGGCTTGTGCCCTTGTTCTTGTGCGGCAATGGGGAAGTCAAGTGGTGCCATGCGTATGGAGCCAGGGAGCGCCAGTGCTGAGGGTCTCTTGTGGTAGAATCCTTCCTCGGCACTGTGTTGTGTATGGATGCCAGAGCACTCCATATGAACGCATGTGGTGCTGGGTGCTGGCAGTCTGCAGCCAGCTCTGGGCGGAGAACGGATTCCATTAACAGTTGGTTTAGTTGGAAATCACACCCTAGTTGGTTCTTGGCCGAAAAGCCCTGCAGATTTTGTACCTTTCTGTTTGGTGTGCTTCCCTCAGACACATTAGACAAGAGTCATTGGGGTCACTGATGGGCATAAACTTATTACAGGCACAGCAGGGAGCCAGGGGAGAGATCCCCACTCCCAACCTATCATCTATCTATACTAAATTACTATAATACTAACTATAACTGTAATGGCTAATAGAAGAACGCTAAGGGAGCACTGGCTGAGCAAGTGAGCACTGTTCCAACGGTAAGTAGGAACTGAAAGGGGGGTCGGGTTGGCTGGGTCATATATTGAGTGCCATGAAGGCATCACTCCAGGGGGCTCCAGAGCCCTCAACAACCATGCATGCAGCGCGCATACATCTGATTGGAATTGACGTGAACAAGCACTCAAAGAAGAACACTGGATTTTACAAATATTACTATTCTTGTGAAAATGTTCCCAATATGTAAAGTTATAAATAGTTCTATAGGTAGCTAAAGCTAACAAATAAATCATTAAAAAAAAGTTAGGAGTAAAGATTTGTGGTAAAAAGCTCTTGATGAGAGACTGAGTAAAATTCTCAGAATTTCAAGTAAACCTTTGTAATTTCTAAGTATTCGTAGGCTTGCAATAGCATTCATGGAATTTTAAAAGAAACCCTACTGAGAATTACACAGCCTGTATATTTCTGCAAGTTGCATCACAGAAAGTAGGTGGTCTAAGATTGTTTACATACATAGAAGAGAATACAATATAGTCAAAGAGGGAATAATTCTTAATTTAAAAAAATCTTATTCTCTCATTTTTGGCTAGGTTTACAATGGATGGAAAGACTACTTTAACTTAATACTAACATTTTACTACTTGTATATAAATTTAGGATATAATTCCTTCTGCAAGAGCTGCATTTAATTTTAAATTAGTAACTATACATACCCTCAGTTCATCCATAGCTCCAACACTTTACACATATATGCTCACAACTTTTCAGAAGCGTTCACTAATATGCTTCAATTTTTGGGTGCCCAACTCGAGAGATATCTTGTGATTGGTTTTCAGAGGTGCTGAGGACCTATGTGGGTATCCAAAAACTGATGAAGAAACAGTTACTTTCTATAACTGTTTCTTTGAGATGTGATGCAGATGTGTATTCCACTTAGAAATTCCACATAGAGGGGCAGTGCTTGTGCTTCACCTGGCTATATGAGGCAGCGCTGCTCAGTTCCTTCCAACCGAAAGCCCACAGAAGGAGACTCCGATGCAAAGGGGATGGAGAGTGGGTCACGGAATACATGGCTGAATCACATCTCAAAGAAACACAGTTACAGTAAGTAATAACTTCTTCTTCGAGTAGATCCAGATGTGCTTTCCACTTACGTGACTCACAAGCAGTACCCCAATCTGGAGGTGGGGCTCTGAGTCTAAGCAATACGGACTGTAGGACCACCCTTTGGAGGCCTGCATCCACTCTGGAAGATACAGTAATAGCATAATGGTTCTTAAACATACCTATGGATGACCACCTAGCTGCCATGCACATGACCAGCATGGAAACGTTACTGAACAACACTTCTGCTGTCACTTGCACTCTTGTGGATTGAGCCTATAGCTGTGGAGGAGGCGTAGCCGAAGGTATCTCAAACTCACTCTTGATATAGGATGTTATCCATCTAGAGATGGTCTGTGCAGAGACCAGTCACCCTTTCATGCAGTCCGCATATGATACGAACAGGTGAAGTGAAACACAAAATGGCTTAGGACAGCCCAGATAAAAGGCTAGACGTCACCTGACATCCAGAGCATGGGGACACTTTTCTTCTGGGGAAGAGCGCAGCTTAGGGAAAAGCCCAGGTAAATACACTGCTTGATTCAGAAGAAACTGAGAGACCACCTTGGATAAAACCTTTGGATATGGTCCCGCCGTTAACTTATCCTTAGAGAACTGAGTGTAAGACAGTTCAGCCATAGGGCCTCTCATACTCTTCTTGCCAAAGTGGTGGCTAGCAGGAAAGTGGTTTTCTAAGACAGGAGGGGCAGCAGACAGGACACAAGGGGCTCAAATGGAGGGTCCATCAGAGCCACCAAAACCATGTTTAGGTCCCACAAGGGAACTGAATCTCAGACCAGAGGATGCAAGCAGATAAGCCCTTTCAGAAATCTCACTATGGTATTGGAAAAAAACGACTTCCCCTGAATAGGGGGATGAAACACAGATATAGTTGCCAAATGGACTCTCAGCAAGCTGAGTGAAAGGTCCAATTTCTGAAGATGCAGCAGATACTCCAGTCTAAGATGTCCTGGATGAAAGCCCTTGTCACTTGGGTCCCATGGGCCACGGATCAGAGTGAGAATCTCTTCCACTTTGCTAAGTAGGCCATCCTAATGGAGAACTTTGTATTGTTGAGTAAGACTTGTTGGATAGCTGCCGAACATTGCTGGAGCAGCAACAGAAAAAAATTAGTGGGTGCTTAGCACTCTCGGGCAGCCAGCTGCCCCACTCCCAACTCCAGCGCCTCCCACCTGTTGGCAGCCTGCTGATCAACCCCTCCCCATCCCTACCAGTACCTCCCACCCACGGCGATCAGCTCTTCTGTGGTGTGCAGGAGGCACTGTGCGGGGAGGAGCGGGGACAGGGCGTGCTCAGGGGTGGGGGCAGAACTGGGCAGGAAGAGGAGGGGCAGGGAAGGACCTGGGGTGGGAAGAGGCAGGGAGGGACTGGGGGCTTGGAAGAAGGGGCGGGGTCTGGGATGGAGCAGGGGGTTGAGCATCCCAGACCCCGCCCCTTCTCCCATCCCAATAGGGCCTGGGCCCTACTTCCCAGCTTCCGGGCACATGCCAACCCTGAGAGTCATATTGATCCATTGGCAGCCCTTGGAGCTTGTCAGGTGATGTGGAGTGGGAAGATGACAATCCCCAACTCGGAATCAGAAGAGCCCTGTGATCTTGGGAACATGGAAGGAGTGATGCCCGAGTCAATAGATGGCCCGATTCATCCAGAACGAGGCAGGAATTGGTGCCCCCAATGAAGGCAGTCCCGTCGGTACCGAGCATGCCAGTGCCATAGGCAGCATCAGTCCTGGTGCAAACAGTGGTACTGGAGCATCTGAGTGCATTGACGTTGAGGGTGGTGAAGGCAGGGGAGCCGAAGAGGGTCCCTGTACTGATTCCAGTACTAGTTTCATCTCCAATGGGGGAGGGGTGCAACTGGATGTGGTGCTGACAGACACAAAGGTTCGGCTGCTGGCTCCATTGGAGGGGCTATTGGTGGCGCACCCCTGGCCATTGTTAAGGGCAAGACTGAAAGGCAGAGGAGATCTGTTGCTGCCTGGTACGCTGACACAGCTGGGACCACCATCTCCATCATCAGTACTGGACTCAATGGAGGCCAGATCCAGAGTTTCTGCCCTTCCCATTCAGTACCAGAGAAGGGTCCACAAGTACCCGTACAATCCTGAACACTGGATTCAGTCTCAATCTGGTTTGCACTTTTTCTGGGGGAGGCAGAGGCATCATCCTGCAACCTGGAGCAGTCCCGATTGATCTTATGAGACCTCTTCCTCAGCACCGACGGAGGAGAACAGCTCAAATAGCCAGGGGAAGGGCCACAGCCATGTGGCACAAGCACCACCTCTATGGGGACTGGTAGGAAAACATCTCTAACTCCAGCACGCTGAGCGCGCATACACCTAATTGGAATACACCTAAATGGAATACAACTCTGCATCTACTCGAAGAACACTACAGAATTAGAGAACTCTTCTGAAAGCTTTAGGCTTAATAAATTATGTCTAATATAGTTCTTTAGCAAATAGAATAAATTATGTGTATGCGCGCGCACACACAAACAGAGAAAAAGAAGAAGAGATGGGGGTAGAGGTGTGTTTCCAGCTTACTACACCAATGATAGTACCTTCTGGATCTGGAGTCATTAAAACTTCCACTTCTGTAGAAAGGCTAGTGAAAAAATCCTTCAGGAAAAACAAGGCATCCTAAAATAAAGGAATAACGCAATTACGTCAAAGGAAAGAAACAAATCACTTCAATCTAGAGTTCTCTGTAGAACCCATCCTCAATCCTGGATAAGACGGTTACTCACCTTTGTAACTGTTGTTCTTCGAGATGTGTTGCTCATATCCATTCCAGTTAGGTGTGCGCGCCGTGCGTGCACGTTCGTCTGAAACTTTTTACCCTAGCAACTCCAGTGGGCCGGCAGGTCGCCCCCTCGAGTGGTGCCGCCATGGCGCTTGATATATACCCCTGCCGGCCCACCCGCTCCTCAGTTCCTTCTTGCCGGCTACTCCGACAGTGGGGTAGGAGGGCGGGTGTGGAATGGATATGAGCAACACATCTCGAAGAACAACAGTTACAAAGGTGAGTAGCCGTCTTTTCTTCTTCGAGTGATTGCTCATATCCATTCCAGTTAGGTGAATCCCAAGCCTACGTAGGCGGTGGGGTCGGAGTGAGAAGTCGCGGCATGGAGCACTGCCGAGCCGAAGGCTGCGTCATCTCTGGACTGCTGGACCAGGGCGTAATGGGAAGCAAAGGTGTGGACCGATGACCAGGTCGCTGCCCAACAGATCTCCTGGATGGGCACACGGGCGAGGAAAGCCAGCGACGACGCCTGCGCCCTTGTAGAGTGCGCAGTCACACGGCCCGTAGGAACATGAGCCAAGTCATAGCAGGTCCTGATACAGGACGTTACCCACGAAGATAACCTCTGTGAGGAAATGGGAAGCCCCTTAATGCGGTCCGCTACTGCCACAAAAAGCTGGGGGGATTTGCGGAACGGTTTGGTCCTCTCCACATAAAACGCGAGAGCCCGACGGACATCAAGCGAGTGGAGTTGTTGCTCCCTGCGTGAGGAATGAGGCTTCGGGAAAAAAACGGGGAGGAAGTTCTCCTGGTTGACGTGAAAGGCTGAGACCACCTTGGGGAGAAAGGCCGGGTGCGGTCTCAGCTGCACCTTATCTTTATGGAAGACCGTATACGGGGGATCTACTGCGAGAGCCCGGAGTTCCGACACCCATCTAGCGGAGGTAATGGCTACTAGAAAGGCAGTCTTCCAAGAAAGATAGAGCAGGGAGCAAGTCGCTAACGGCTCAAAGGGGGGCCCCATGAGCCGAGTCAGAACCAGGTTGAGATCCCAGGTAGGGGCAGGGTGGCAGATGTTGGGGTATAGACGTTCCAGCCCCTTCAGGAATCTAGTCACCGTCGGGTGAGAGAAAACGGAGCGGCCATCCTCACCCGGATGAAAGGTGGAGATAGCCGCCAGTTGAACCCGACGGGACGATATCGCCAGGCCCTGTTGCTTGAGGGACCAAATATAGTCCAAAATATCGGCGACCGAAACTTCCATAGGGAGGAAACCCCTCTTCGTGCACCAACAGGAGAAACGCTTCCACTTGGCTGAGTACGTCGCTCTGGTGGAAGGCTTCCTGCTGCCCAAGAGTACCTCACATACCGGGGTAGAGCAGCGTAATTCGGATCTGGTCAGCCACACAGGAGCCACGCTGCTAGGTGCAGCGACTGCAGGTCCGGGTGACAGAGAGTACCGTGGTCCTGGGTGGTCAGGTCCGGGTGAAGGGGCAGGGGGACTGGGTTGGCTATGGCCAGGTCCAGCAACATGGGGTACCAATGTTGCCTGGGCCACGCTGGAGCTACCATAATCACGCGGGCCCTGTCCCTGCGCACCTTCAGAAGGACCTTGTGGACCAGTGGGAATGGAGGGAACACGTAGAACAAGTGGGTCGTCCACGGAATAAGGAAGGCGTCCGCTATAGACCCGGGTTCCCGGCCCTGAAAGGAGAAGAACGCCTGGCATTTCCTGTTCCCCCTGGACGCGAAGAGGTCCACGCGGGGACAACCCCACCTCTGGAAGAGCAAGAGGGCGACGTCCGGGCGAAGGGACCGCTCGTGCGTGAGGAAGGATCTGCTCAGGCGGTCCACCAGCGTGTTCCGTACTCCGGGGAGGAAGGAAGCCGTGAGGTGAATGGAGTGGGCTCTACAAAAGTCCCAGAGTTGCATCACCTCGTGACATAGGGGAGAGGATCTGGTGCCGCCCTGCTTGTTGAAATAGTACATGGTCGTTGTGTTGTTGGTGAACACCGCGACACAACGACCTAGGAGCTGATGAGAGAATGTTTGACAAGCAAGGTGGACCGCTCTTAACTCCCGCATGTTGATGTGTAAATCCACCTCCTGCGGGGACCACAGGCCCTGTGTCCTCAGGGTTCCCAGGTGGGCCCCCCAGCCGAGATCTGAGGCATCCGTTGTTAGGGACACCGAGGGTTGGGGCGGATGAAACGGGAGACCCGCACACACGACGGACTGGTCTAGCCACCACCAGAGGGAATCCAACACCCCCTGGGGGATGGTGACAACAGTGTCCAGCGAATGTCTGGTCGGCCAGTACTGCGCGATGAGCCAAGATTGGAGGGGCCTCATGCGGAACCGCGCATAAACTGTCACGAATGTGCAGGCCGCCATGTGGCCTAAGAGGATTAGGCATGTCCTTATAGAGGTCAGGGGGGCCGCCTGCAAGCGTTGAATAATGGCCGACAGTGACTGGAACCTGGGCAACGGCAGAAGGGCCCTGGCCAAGGTGGAGTCCAGAACGGCCACGATGAACTCTATCCTCTGCGTGGGGAGCAGAGTGGACTTGTCCACGTTGATAATGAGGCCCAAGGTAGTAAAGAGGCCGCCGATCCTGCGGACGTGGTTGCGGACCTGCAGCTCCGATGTGCCTCGGATCAGCCAGTCATCGAGGTAAGGGAACACGTGAATGCGACTGCGCCGAAGATATGCAACGACGACAGCCATGCATTTGGTGAATACCCTCGGGGCCGTAGAGAGGCCAAACGGGAGGACCGCGAATTGGTTGTGATGGCGGTCGACCACGAACCGAAGGAAACGCCTGTGATGTGGTAATATGGCGATATGAAAGTAAGCGTCCTGCATGTCGAGGGCGGCGTACCAGGATCCAGGGATGGGATAATGGTCCCCAGGGATACCATGCGGAACTTCAACTTCACCAGATGTTTGTTGAGTTCCCGCAGGTCGAGGATAGGTCTGAGGCCTCCCTTGGCCTTGGGGATGAGGAAGTAGCGGGAATAAAACCCCTTGCCCTTCTCATTCTCCGGAACCACCTCTATGGCCCCTTTGTCGAGAAGCGTCTTTACCTCCTGGCGGAGGACTTGCTCGTGAGAGGGGTCCCTGAAGAGGGACGAGGGTGGGGGGCGGGAGGGAAGGAAAGACGTAAACTGCAGACGGTATCCCGTCTGCACAGTGTGTAAGACCCATCGGTCGGATGTTATTTGGGTCCACGCCTGGAGGAAAAACGAAAGGCGGTTGGAAAACGGGGGGGAAGGATCCGTGGGGGAAACTGGTACTGCGCCCTCGGGCGCACCTTCAAAACGAAGGTTTGGGTTCCAGGCGGGGCTTTGGAGGAGCTCTGACTCTGCCCCCCTTGGTTCCCCGACTATCTGCGCCTGCCATTTCTGCCGCGGCGCCTATTGAGGCCCTGGCGCTGGCGGAGCTGGAGGAACGGCCGGCGCTGCTGCTGTTGCTGCGGCCGGAAGGGTCTGCGTTGTGTCCCGGGCGTATGCATCCCAAAGGAGCGCATGATGACCCGATTGTCCTTTAGACTTTTTAGTCTGGGGTCTGTCTTCTCCGAGAACAGGCCCTGGCCTTGGAACGGGAGGTCCTGGATGGTATACTGGAGCTCCGGTGGAAGGCCAGAAACCTGAAGCCAGGAGATGCGGCGCATTGTAACCCCTGAGGTGAGGGTACAAGTGGCCGAGTCTGCTGCGTCCAAGGAGGCCTGCAACGAGGTTCTTGCGACCTTCTTGCCCTCGTCAAGAATTGCCGCAAATTCTTGACGTGCCTCCTGTGGCAACAGCTCCTTAAACTTATCCGCTGCCACCCAAGAGTTAAAGGCGTAGCGGCTAAGGAGGGCTTGCTGGTTGGAAACCCTGAGCTGAAGGGCCCCCGCCGAATAGACCTTGCGGCCGAGGAGGTCCATACGCCTGGCCTCCTTGAATTTGGGAGCTGGGGCTTCTTGTCCATGACGCTCCCTCTCATTCACCGACTGCACTATGAGGGAGCACGGTGTCGGGTAAACATGGAGGTACTCATAGCCCTTGGAGGGGGCCATGTACTTCCGCTCCACGCCTCGCGCCGCAGGGGGGATGGAGGCCGGCGATTGCCAGATCGTATTGGCGTTGGCCTGGATAGTCCGAATAAAGGGCAGGGCGACCCTGGTGGGAGCATCTGAGGAGAGGATGCTCTCCACGGGATCTTCGATCTCGGAGACCTCCTCCGCTTGTAGGTTTAAGTTCTGCGCTACGCGCCTGAGGAGGTCCTGGTGTGCCCTGAGGTCGAGTAGGGGAGGGCTGGTGGAAGAAGTGCCTGCTAGAGCCTTATCGGGAGAAGACGATGAGGAGACCCCTGGCAAGAGAGTGTCCATAGGGGGGTCTGTCTGAGCCTGCCCCTCTGACTCCAGAGGGAGCTCAGGGTCCTGCTGTTTGGACCTGTCCTCCGCATCCGGAGAGGGAGGGGGGGGCGAGACAACGATGCCTCCGGCGCCCTGTGCTCCGTCGTTGCAGGCCTAGGAGGAAGCTGCTGGGGGCCCTGGGCTTGGTGGTACGCCCAGGGCGTCCAGAATCCCCACTGCTGCGTCCCTGGTCCTTTTGAGGAGGGTCTTGAAAAAGGGCCGGGTGCCTGTCTGTGTCCAGTGCATAAACACTGTCCGCCTGTGACAATACAGACGGCTGTCTGGAGGGCCATGGAGGAGCCGAACGCGGCTGGTAGCCATCCCTTCGTCCTGACGCCGAAGATGTTCTCGGTGCCGGGGACCGGTACCAGGAGTCATACCAGTGCCGGGATCGGGACCGGGGCCTGTCTTTGACTCGGTGCCGGGAGCAGGACCGGTACCTGCCGCCGACTTGGTGCCGGGCTCGGGACCGGGACCTGCCACCAACACGGTGCCGGGAGGTCAACCGGGACCGGGACCTGCCACCAGCTCGGTGCCGGGCTCGGGACCGGGACCTGCCACCAACACGGTGCCGGGAGATCGACCGGGACCGGGACCTGCCACCAGCTCGGTGCCGGGAGGTCGACCGGGGAGTTGATCGACGGCGGGAACGGCTCCTAGAGTCCCAGTGCCGGTATCGGTGACTGGAACCAGACCGGGACTGTTTGGAAGATGACCGGTGCCGTGAGTGCGACCAGTACCGCAGAGGGGAGCGGTGCCGGGACTGCGAGCGGCGCTGGGATCGGGAGCGTCCACGGTGACGGGACCTGGACAGCGAACGTGAGTCCCGAGACGGTGCTCTCATCGTCGGCTTGCCTCTGGACACAACCCGCACCGGAGGTACCGGGGGTGGAGGCTGAGCTGGCTCTGTCAGAGCGATTAGGTCCCGTGCTGAGGCAAAAGTCTCCAGCGTCGATGGGACCAATAGCTCAACCCCAGATCTTATGGGGGAGCTAGGAGGGACTGGACTCGACGGACCCTCCGGGCCCGGAGTCGACGGGATCCCTGTCGGTGGTGTCGTGGCCGAGATAGGTGCCGAGCGCTCCACTCGAGTCTGCCTGGATGGAGTTGCAGACTGGGCCGGGGAGTCTTTCCGGTGCCAGCGCGGTCCGGTGCTGGTGTAGAGGCGACGGTCTGTGAAGCTGCCAGGTTGAGTGCCGCTTCCATAAGGAGAGTCCTCAATCTCTGGTCTCTCTCCTTCTTTGTTCTAGGCTTAAAAGCCTTACAAATGCGGCACTTGTCCGAGATGTGCGATTCCCCCAGGCACTTTAGGCACGCATCGTGGGGATTGCTGGTCGGCATCGGCTTCTTACAGGCCGTGCATTGTTTGAAGCCTGGCGAACCAGGCATGGGCCCGGTGCCGGGAAGGGCTATGGCTCAAACCGGCTAACAAATATTTGCAACTATTTACAAAATACTACTCAACTAACTATACTTAACAACTATTTACTACTAACTACAACTATGAACTGTACAACGAAAGAGAGCTAGGGACGTGGAAGGCAGCCAAGCTGTGTTCCACAGTTCCAACGACCGACACGGCAGTAAGAAGGAACTGAGGAGCGGGTGGGCCGGCAGGGGTATATATCAAGCGCCATGGCGGCGCCACTCTAAGGGGTGACCTGCCGGCCCACTGGAGTTGCTAGGGTAAAAAGTTTCCGACGAACATGCATGCACGGCACGCACACCTAGAATGGATATGAGCAATCACTCGAAGAAGAAGTTATGTTTCTGTGGGTACTTGCACATCAATCAAAGGAACAAGAGAATACATTTTAGCATCCAGAGCTCAAGTCCTTTTTTCAGTTGCAACCTAAACCAAACAATACATTGGCCCATATTGTGCAATGGAGAGCCACAGGCAGAAATGTGGGAATCCCCCCTGCATTGCACAGCACGTGGGGCAGCTGCTTTTGCAGTACTGTCCCAATCCCTTTCCTGGGACCCTTCAGAGTGTGGGGGACATGCCTGGTCCCTGCACCAACTCTCACAGATTACAGTCTAGCACTATATTATTTTTTTTTTGTCCTCTTCTATGTAGCTAGAAGGTAACCTGTTAGCATGGATCCACTGGAAATGAACTACTAAAAAGCTGAGGAGGTCATTATTGGGGGCCCCAGAGCCAATGTGAAGGCCCTTTCCTCCAGGGAACACATGGCATAATGTAGTTCATTCTCTAGGGGCTGAAAAAGAGGACATCATGTACTGGGCAAAGCTAAAATCATGGTACAGGAATGTTTCAAATAGGGGGCAGAGGGAGGGATAGCTCAGTGGTTTGAGCATTGGCCTGCTAAACCCACAGTTGTGAGTTCAATTCTTGAGGGGGCCACTTAGGGATCTGGGGCAAAAATTAGTACTTAGTCCTGCTAGTGAAGGCAGGAGGCTGGACTCAATGACTTTTCAAGGTCCCTTCCAGTTCTGGGAGATATACCTATCTCCTATTATACATATTTAAAAAAATGCTATATTTCTGTTCTTGGTGGATATAGCATGAAACTATTACAGACTATGGCAGGACAGGTTTTAAGAGGCACAAATGGCAGTAAGTTAGGTGTTTATCATCCACTGAAAGCCAATGGAAGGTAGACAGCTAAATATAATTTGTACTTTTGAAACTCTCCCACTCCATAGTCTGCAGAAGTCAGTCAAGGAGATAATTTCAAAGCCATACTGCTCATTTCTATCAAAACCATGTCATTACACTTCTAAACTTTTAAAACTTCTGGGTTTGGGAGGCCTCACATACAGTGGATACGAAACAAATAAACATCCTGCCTAACTAATAAAAAACATCCTGATAGAATTAATTTCTACCATCTCTTTTCAGTGCTCTCTGTCATTAATGTCCCAAACAGGTGTTAAGGGTAACAAATGGCAAAGAGCTTGTGATACAGCAGTCTTACCATGTCATGTGCTTCTAACTAAAATATTATTGACTTCTCTTATTCACATTAGAATTCAACATTATCGGACTTACTTTCAAGCCAATGATAATTTACTGGGATGACAAAGCTATACAAATGTTGCCAAAACATAAGTGTACTCAGGTCTTTAAAAATTCACTGTTTCAAAAATCACTGAATTTTTCAGAAGTCTCACTGAATGAAGTGCAATCTTTGAGAGCATAGCCATTTCTGCAAATAGTACTAGTCTTTAAATTAAAAAGTCTAGTCACTATGTTGGCTGAAGCACTAAATAAGCTCAATTGTTAAAAAGGAGATTTTTTCATATAAAACGGACATAGACAAATATACAAGGAGATACATTTACAGCTGCACGGAATCCAAAGCTACATAACAGAAGGCAATCAAACCCACAAAAGAATTGATAAAATGTGTATTCGGAGGTTAGAAGTGTAAAAGTTATAGTACTCATATTAAATTTCTCCACACAAGCATTTAGAAATTGTACATTGCCACAATCCAAAGGACACAATGATGTTTCATCTAATGGACAGTGTCTCTAGCATCACCAACCTGGTCAATATTGAGGCGAAGTGGCATTAGTGATACACGTAAACAACATTCTTGTGGGGATCTGCCAGACTCTGGACGGACATGTAATGCTTTAACTGTTAGCTGCAGAACAAGAATGAGAGAGAAAAACTCAATATATAAAATTCAAAATATAAAAACCCAAATCAAAAACACTGACCAATGAAAAGTGTTCATCTTTCATTCATACTTTGAAATTATTACAACTTCTGTCTTTGTAACATATCTCAATTTGCCAATTATATAGCTAACAGAGGATGAGTAACTTATCATGGATTGATGTATGTCTGAAAGTTCACTGGAAAAGGAAAGCTACAAATGAAACAGGTCTCCAAAGCCTCTGACATGAATGTACTTAGGTGTATATGCCTCCTATCATAACCTTATTCCCAGATTCTGGACCTTAGCGTCCAAAATTTGGGGGTTAGCATGAAAACCTCCAAGCTTAGTTACCAGCTTGGACCTGGTACTGCTGCCACCACCCAAAAAATTAGAGTGTTTTGGGGCACTCTGGTCCCCCTGAAAAAACCTTCCCTGGGGACCACAAGACCCAAATCCCTTGAGTCTCACAACAAAGGGAGATAATCCTGATTCCCTTCCCCCCTCCAGGTGCTCCTGGAGAGATACACAGACACAAGCTCTGTGAAACTACGCAGAGTAAGTCCCCCTCTCCGTTCCCAATCCTGGAACAAAAGCACTTTCCTCTTCACCCAGAGGAAATGCAAAATCAGGCTAGCAATCCAACACACAGCTTTCCCCTGATTTCTTCCTCCCACCAATTCCCTGGTGAGTACAGACTTAATTTCCCTGAAGTAAAGAAAAACTCCAACAGGTCTTAAAAGAAAACTTTATATAAAAAAGAAAGAAAAAATACAAATGTTCTCTCTGTATTAAGATGATACCACACAGGGTCAATTGCTTAAAAGAATATTGAATAAACAGCCTTATTCAAAAAGAATACAAATCAAAGCATTCCAGCACTTATATTCATGCAAATACCAAAGAAAAGAAACCATATAACTTACTATCTGATCTCTTTGTCCTTACTCTTAGAAACAGAAGACCAGAAAGTAGAAAGTACTTCTCCAAAGCTCAGAGAAGCAGGCAGGCAGACAAAAGACTCAGAGACACACTTCCCTCCACCCAAAGTTGAAAAAATCCGGTTTCCTGATTGGTTTTCTGGTCAGGTGTTTCAGGTGAAAGAGACATTAACCCTTAGCTATCTGTTTATGACACGCCCCCCAAATTGCAGACAGTGGGGAAGCTCACTGGCGGCAATTTCCTTCTAGAACTTGAAAATAAACAGATTAATACAACACATGCACCTTTACATATACTACTAAGTATATAACTAACAGACTTTTACATTTTAAGAACACTTTTTAACTACTGGATTCTGGGAAACTCTCACGGGAGAGTGCATCAGCAACTTTGTTAGAAGCTCCTGTGATGTGTTGAATTTCAAAATCAAAATCTTGGAGAGCTAAACTCCAACGAAGAAGTTTCTTGTTGTTCCCCTTGGCAGTATGAAGCCACTTTAGTGCAGCATGGTCAGTTTGTAGTTGGAACCGCCGTCCCCAAACATATGGGCGTAGCTTTTCCAGGGCGTACACAATGGCATAGCATTCCTTTTCACTGACTGACCAGTGACTTTCCCTGTGAGACAGTTTCTTGCTGAGAAACACGACAGGATGGAAGTTGTGATCTGTTGCTTCCTGCATGAGTACTGCTCCTATACCACGCTCAGATGCATCCGTGGTTACTAGGAATGGCTTGTCAAAGTCCGGGGCCCTGAGCACAGGGTCCGACATGAGCGTTGCCTTAAGCTGGGTAAAGGCTTTTTGACACTCATCAGTCCACTTAACGGCATTTGGCTGGGTCTTTTTGGTCAGGTCGGTCAATGGGGCAGCGATTTGGCTGTAGTGTGGTACAAATCGCCTGTAGTATCCGGCCAAGCCTAAGAAGGATTGGACTTGCTTTTTGGACCGTGGGACAGGCCACTTTTGGATAGCATCCACTTTGGCCTGTAGGGGGTTTATGGTTCCTCGACCCACCTGGTGCCCCAGGTAAGTCACTCTGTTTTGGCCTATTTGACACTTTTTGGCCTTAACAGTTAGTCCTGCCTGCCTGATGCGCTCAAAGACCTTTTCCAGGTGTAGTAGGTGTTCGGGCCAGGAGTCTGAAAAAATGGCCACATCATCGAGGTAGGCAACTGCAAATTCTCCCAGTCCAGCTAGTAGACCGTCTACCAGCCTCTGGAAGGTGGCGGGTGCATTTCGAAGGCCGAAAGGAAGGACATTGAATTCATACACCCCCGCATGGGTGACGAATGCTGACCTCTCCTTGGCGGGTTCATCTAGCGGTACTTGCCAGTACCCCTTGGTTAAGTCTATTGTAGAGATGAACTGGGCACGTCCCAACTTTTCCAATAGCTCATCAGTGCGTGGCATTGGATAGTTGTCCGGACGAGTTACCGCATTTAGCTTACGGTAGTCCACGCAAAAGCGTATTTCCCCATCTGGTTTGGGTACCAGAACCACTGGAGATGCCCATGCACTGGTAGATGAGCGGATTATACCCATCTGTAGCATGTTCTGGATCTCCCGTTCTATAGCAGCTTGGGCATGAGGAGACACCCGGTAGGGTGGGGTTCTGATTGGGTGAGCATTACCTGTATCAATGGAGTGGTATGCCCGTTCAGTCCGTCCTGGGGTGGCTGAGAACAATGGGGCGAAGCTAGTGCACAGCTCCTTGATTTGTTGCCGCTGCAGACGTTCCAGGGTGGTTGAGAGGTTCACCTCTTCCACGCCACCGTCTTTTTTCCCGTCGTAGTAGACACCGTCAGGCCACTCAGCATCATCTCCCTGGACTGTAAACTGACAAACCTGTAAGTCTCTGGAATAGAAAGGCTTGAGAGAATTAACATGGTACACTTTAGGCTTTAGTGAGGAATTGGGAAATGCTATGAGGTAGTTCACAGCTCCCAGGCGCTCTTGGACCGTGAATGGCCCTTCCCATGATGCTTCCATCTTATGGGCCTGTTGCGCCTTCAAGACCATAACCTGGTCTCCTACCTTGAAGGAACGTTCTCTGGCATGTCTGTCATACCAGGCCTTTTGCTCTTCTTGAGCATCCTTTAGGTTCTCTCTAGCAAGGGCTAAAGAGTGTCGGAGGGTGCTTTGTAGGTTGCTTACAAAGTCCAGAATGTTAGTTCCTGGAGAAGGCGTAAACCCCTCCCATTGCTGCTTCACCAACTGTAACGGCCCCTTAACCTCGTGACCATACACAAGTTCAAATGGTGAAAACCCTAAACTGGGATGTGGTACAGCCCTGTAGGCAAACAGCAACTGCTGCAACACTAGGTCCCAATTATTGGAGAATTCGTTGATGAATTTTCTTATCATGGCCCCCAAAGTTCCATTGAACCTTTCCACCAGGCCATTGGTTTGATGGTGGTACGGGGTGGCAACCAAGTGATTCACCCCATGAGTTTCCCACAGTTTTTCCATGGTCCCTGCCAGGAAATTAGACCCTGAATCTGTAAGGATGTCAGAGGGCCAACCTACCCTGGCAAAGATGTCTGTTAGGGCCAGGCACACAGTGTTAGCCCTGGTGTTGCCTAGAGCTACTGCTTCTGGCCATCGGGTAGCAAAGTCCACTAAAGTCAGTACGTACTGCTTTCCTCTGGGCGTCTTTTTTGGGAAAGGGCCCAGAATATCCACAGCTACTCGCTGAAATGGGACCTCAATTATGGGGAGTGGCTGGAGAGGGGCCTTGACCTGGTCTTGAGGCTTTCCCACTCTTTGGCATACCTCACAAGACCGGACATACTTGGCAACGTCCTTGCCCATCCCCTCCCAGTGGAAGGACTTCCCCAACCGGTCCTTGGTTCTGTTCACCCCAGCATGGCCACTGGGATGATCATGGGCTAAGCTTAAGAGCTTCCCCCGGTACTTAGTTGGAACCACCAACTGTTTTTGCGGCTGCCATTCTTCCCGGTGTCCACCAGAAAGAATTTCCTTGTATAAAAGTCCTTGGTCTATAACAAACCGGGATCGATTAGAAGAGCTGAGAGGCGGTGGGGTGCTCCGTGCCGCCGCCCAAGCTTTCTGAAGGCTGTCATCTGCTTCCTGCTCAGCCTGGAACTGTTCCCTTGAGGCTGGGGTCACCAGTTCTTCCTCAGACTGTGGACTTGGGCTTGGTCCCTCTGGAAGCGATGTAGGTGATGGGGTTGTTTTCGTTGCTGGTGAACCGCTCTCCGCTGGTGCACCTGAGGGTATTTCAGGCTCTGGCTGAGCCTTTTGGGTATGGCTGTCTTTTGCTTCTGCCAGTTCTGGCTTGCTGGCGCCCTCTGGCGTTGAGTTTGAAGATGTGGTTGCACTTGCTGGTGCTGGTTGCTGTTCCAGTTCCGGGCCTGGGACTGGAGATGCTGTGGCTGTTTCAGTGGTAGGCATGGAATCCGGGTCCACTGCCTCTGTCTGGGTCTCTGGTAACACAGACGGGGCTTCTGTGGACGGCTCAGGAACAGGAATGGGTCTGGAAGCTTGCCTGGTTTGGCTACGGGTAACCATTCCCACTCTCTTGGCCCGCCTCACCTGGTTGGCCAAGTCTTCCCCCAGTAGCATGGGGATAGGATAATTGTCATAGACTGCAAAAGTCCACCTTCCTGACCAGCCTTTGTACTGGACAGGCAGTTGAGCTGTAGGCAAGTCTACAGCTTGTGACATGAAGGGGTAAATTGTAACTTTGGCCTTTGGGTTGATGAATTTGGGGTCAACGAAGGATTGGTGGATAGCTGACACTTGTGCCCCCGTGTCTCTCCACGCAGTAACCTTCTTTCCGCCCACTCTCAAATTTTCCCTTCGCTCCAAGGGTATTTGAGAGGCATCTGGGCCTGGGGATCTTTGGGGTGATGGTGGTGTAATGAATTGCACTCGCATGGTGTTCTTGGGACAGTTGGCCTTGATATGTCCCAGTTCATTACACTTAAAGCATCTTCCATCTGATGGGTCACTGGGCCGAGGTGAGTTACTGGAGACTGGTGAGGTTGAAGAGTAGGGTATTTGTGGCTTTACTTGGGTGGTATGTAGGGTCTTTGGCTGTCCTCGGTTGTAGGGTTTATGGTCTGTGTGCCCCCTGGGGTAATCGTTCCCCTTGACAGTAGCTTTTTTGCTTTCTGCCAGTTCCATCCATTTGGCTCCAATTTCCCCCGCCTCAGCGATAGTTTTGGGATTTCTATCTTGTATGTACCGTGTGATGTCTTCAGGAACACCATCCAAGAACTGCTCCATTTGTATGAGGAGGTTCACTTCTTCCAAGGTTTGAATGTTGTTTCCTGTTAACCAGGCCTCATAGTTTTTTGCAATGTAGTAGGCGTGTTTGGGAAATGACACCTCTGGTTTCCATTTTTGGGTTCTGAAGCGCCGACGGGCATGATCTGGGGTTATCCCCATCCTGTATCTGGCCTTGGTTTGAAAAAGTTTATAGTCATTCATTTGCGGCTTGGGCATTTCAGCTGCCACCTCTGCTAAAGGTCCACTGAGGTGTGGCCTTAATTCTACCATGTACTGGTCTTCGGGGATGCTGTACCCAAGACAGGCTCTTTCAAAATTTTCCAAGAAGGCCTCGGTGTCATCACCTGCCTTGTAGGTGGGAAATTTCCTGTGCTGTGGAGCAATAATTGGCGCCGGGTTGTTAGGGTTGGCTGGCACATGCAGCCCAGCTTTTGCCATCTCCAGTTCATGTTTTCTCTGTTTTTCCTTCTCTTCATTCTCTTTTTGTTGTTTTTCCATTTCTTTTTGTTGTTTTTCCATTTCTTTTTGGTGTTTTTCCATTTCTTTTTGGTGCTTTTCCATTTCTCGGCGGTGGGCCACCTCTTCTTCTTCTAGTTTTCTTTTGTGTGCTGCCTCTTGGGCTGCCTGTTCTCTTTGGAAGGCTGCCAGTTTGAGGCTTTCTTCCTTTTCTTTTATCTCCATCTCTTTTTGTTTTATTTCTAGTTCCTGTTTGTGTTTTTCCATCTCTCGCCTGTGTTCAGCTTCTTTGAATTGGTCTTCGGCCTCCATTTTTGTCCTGGTAGACATGGTTCCTGTTTTCTTGTGTTGGGGTGCCCTCCGGTGTTTCTCTTTTGAACTGCAGGCTCTGTTCCCTCCTGGAGTCTGCCTAGCAACAGTGCTTTTTTCCCTTTCTCTCTCTAGCTAATGTTCAATGAAGGGAAACCAGAAAAACCACTTAATTTGCATGCATATAAGTGCTGGTACTTGCCACCTAATGGGAGGGCTATTGCATGACAAAAGACCCTTAACAGTTTGGTAATGGCTTCTCGCTTAACATGCAAACCACAAACTGCTAGAGAGCAGAAAAAAAAAATTCTCTCTGGTTCCCTTTTAAAACCAAACTGTTTCTCTCTGCTAAAAAGCCCCTAGCAGAGAAAAGAAAAATATAATATTCCTACTGGCTTCTGGATTGTATCTTTCCCACAACGCTGCACACCATATCATAACCTTATTCCCAGATTCTGGACCTTAGCGTCCAAAATTTGGGGGTTAGCATGAAAACCTCCAAGCTTAGTTACCAGCTTGGACCTGGTACTGCTGCCACCACCCAAAAAATTAGAGTGTTTTGGGGCACTCTGGTCCCCCTGAAAAAACCTTCCCTGGGGACCACAAGACCCAAATCCCTTGAGTCTCACAACAAAGGGAGATAATCCTGATTCCCTTCCCCCCTCCAGGTGCTCCTGGAGAGATACACAGACACAAGCTCTGTGAAACTACGCAGAGTAAGTCCCCCTCTCCGTTCCCAATCCTGGAACAAAAGCACTTTCCTCTTCACCCAGAGGAAATGCAAAATCAGGCTAGCAATCCAACACACAGCTTTCCCCTGATTTCTTCCTCCCACCAATTCCCTGGTGAGTACAGACTTAATTTCCCTGAAGTAAAGAAAAACTCCAACAGGTCTTAAAAGAAAACTTTATATAAAAAAGAAAGAAAAAATACAAATGTTCTCTCTGTATTAAGATGATACCACACAGGGTCAATTGCTTAAAAGAATATTGAATAAACAGCCTTATTCAAAAAGAATACAAATCAAAGCATTCCAGCACTTATATTCATGCAAATACCAAAGAAAAGAAACCATATAACTTACTATCTGATCTCTTTGTCCTTACTCTTAGAAACAGAAGACCAGAAAGTAGAAAGTACTTCTCCAAAGCTCAGAGAAGCAGGCAGGCAGACAAAAGACTCAGAGACACACTTCCCTCCACCCAAAGTTGAAAAAATCCGGTTTCCTGATTGGTTTTCTGGTCAGGTGTTTCAGGTGAAAGAGACATTAACCCTTAGCTATCTGTTTATGACACCTCCATATGCAGCTGAAATTCAAAGTGTACACACACAAGGTGATGCATACTCAAAACTGAAGATACAGTGCAGGTTAAGTAAGCCTGTGTGCGCTAGATCTATTTTAAAATTGCTATAACCTTGAAAAATAGATTATTATATGAGATGACCTTTTATACCAAACTCTACTCATAAGAAATTAAGAAAATAGCCTACATTGACATAAAGCTTATGCTATTACAACATTCCATTATCTCATACTTGCTCTTCTGCAATACCAAAGAACCCACACCATTCTCACAATTAAAAGGTATGGATACTATAATTCTCTATGAATAAGTTTCATAACCTTACCATATTAGAATGTGCTTTTCTGGGCATCTCCTTACTACAGTAAAGATAGAGAAATTTATTCATCTGTGATGTAGCCAAGCGATCTCTGATCTCAAGGTCTTGAACAATAAAAACCTGCCGGGACACTGGCTGCTCCAACAGACTGCATTCACATTCCGGCCCTCCTGGAGGGTATACCTCATGCTGGAATTTCACCTTTGAACAGAAAGGCAAAAAGGGATATTAAGGTTCAATGCATACAAGCCTTTACAATATAACAGTACTGATAAATCTTGGACTTTAAAAATCATGGGTCAGGCTTTAAAATCATGAAATTTTAAAATAAATAAATAAATGGTGGGGGCTTGGGGTCTGATATTTGCACTCAACAGAAAAGCCTCCTAACCCTGCTTTGTTTGCATATTCATATTTTAGGATGAAGATTCAATCTGAAGCAAATGGAAAATACAAACACAAAAAGAGAGGGAGAGAGAAGAGGTGTTTTCCATCTATTCATCCTGCCAGACTATTATTTTCCTCTCAGTCCTAGGGTGGCATTTCCCTCACTGACCGACTGTTCCCCATGTGGTCTCCAGTGACGTTCTGCTTCTGCCCCATCCCAGGAAACTCATGTTTCTGATCCAGTCAACCTCATCCGGCAACTTTATCTTCTCTTACTTCCTTGTCTCTACATACACCCAATCCCTCCATGACTCCAACCATTATCCCCCCGCAACACTTCACTAATCCTGTTTCTCCCTTGCCTGCTGGCAGCCTGCCCTCCACAAGTGCTTCTCTCCAGCAACCCCCATTTATTCCTCTCCTCCACTCCTATGCTTCATTAACCCTCAAGTCATCCGCCTCCTTCTCCCCTTGCACACTCAGCAACCTCCCCTCTCTACTATTTAGTGTAGAATAGGACTGCAAGCACAGCAAATGGAACAGTGACCTCTGGTGACCAGCAAGGAGACTGCAGGCAGCTGAGGCCAAATTCCTGAGGTTGCCTGCAGATAGAGCATGACTGTGAGAATATTAAAAATGACCCCAATCCATGACATTCGCAATAATATTGTGAGTGTTGGCAATGCAGATATCAGCAAATCATCAACTTCTAAGTCAGGTCATCTGACATTTGAGCACTGTTCAGAATCCTTATATTTTTCACACTATGACCCCACTATTTTCAGATGAATATCTTTGCATCAGCATGGCAATTGATTTATGTCTTTACACTGCACTAAAGAGAGAGGAAAGCCTTAATATACTGTTAGGATTAATATGTAAAGCATCCACAACAATCTAGAAGGAGCCATTACACTTTGACAGAATCACTGAAATATTCAAGTGGAATCTTTAACTTTTCTTTTTTCCTCTTTTTACCATGGCAACGGGTCCCTAGAAAAGGATAAAATAGAAAACCATCACACGTTTTGCTGCACATTAACAGTTAATGGGCTGAATTACTTTAAGCAATACAAAATGTACAAGGAATTTGAAGGATAGAAGTAATTTGGCTTTACTTAAGAGCTTTCATGCTCAAGAGGCTTTCCAAAACATTGTAAGAGTGAGAAAATGAAAAATGGTTCTGGCTAGTTTAAAAAATATCCATCCATTTACTTTAAATTTACTTAACCAGTAGCTGTTTGTTAATGATATTTTTAATAGTCTCACATTCACCTTTCTAAGTTCCATACTAAAGCTGAGTATATCATTAAAAATAATTAAATTAAATGTAACTTAGCATAATTTGGTTATAGCAGTAATAGATTGTTGTGGCAAATGGTGTTAATGATGCCGTGAGGTGGGCAAATATTACCGAATATCAAGTTACGGAGAAACCCCAGGCATCTCAGAGCTAATTCCAACGGAAATGTCTACAACAATGTCTTCATAATATCAATTTCAATTTGGAGTAAACTGAAAGGAAAGTTATATTATGATAAAGATAGCAAAAGTGGTGGGAAAAAAAGGATTCTGTCAAAATAAAAATACTTTAAGAACTAAAAGCAAATATTTTAATAACTGTTCAGCCTTCCTCATTTCAAATATGGTTGCCAAACAAAGAAAGTTGCACTATGCCAACCATGCAGCCCCGTAAACTCATTTGGTAAAGAAATTCTAAGTCTATCACTCAGCATAACTGTGTTAATGGACTTCTGCATCTAAGTAAGATTAATGCTCATTTTTACTAGTAAGCCTTCTAGCTTCATGGAGTCAATAACTCATCATTAGGGTTTATAAAGTCTTTAGAATATGTATTATATATGCCCTTGTGTCTGCAGATTTTTCTGTTACTATCTCACCTTGCTTAACTGTATTTCCATTAAGAAGTCTGGGTTCCTTCCTCTTCCCCCACATGTCATACTACGTCCATGTCTTGTTGGTGTGAGAGAAGGAGAACTATGAGGACTACTAAAAGTGGGAGAAAAGGAATATTTTTTCTGAGTTTAAATTGAAAGTAAGCCCATACCATCTCTAACCACACAAGCATGCATATTTTACTGGGTTTTACTAAATATTTTCATAGTCAAAAAGAGAAAATTAACACTGAAAAATTGCAACATTAATGTAAACTAAAAATATGTCTCATTTTCACTGTAATAGTCATGCAGAGCTTTAGGCACTGTAAAATATTATAAAACGTATACACTGTTTCCACTGAATTACCATTAATAAAATAACTCCTATTGTTATCCAAAATAATATTAATTCTCTTCCAACCTGCTTAAATCCGCAAAACAGATACCATTCTCCACAACCACCTTCAACACACTCATCCCCAATTAAACCCACTCCCCGCAGAGAAAGCTTGGAAGAATACATTTGACTTTCAAAGTACCCTGTAGGTCAACAAATTTGAACTCATTCAGATCAAGGGGTGGGAGAAATACATTCCAGAATTAAATTGAACAGGATAGTCATTATAAAAAGAAAGTACGTTAAGTTCATTTAACTCTTCGTTTTGAAATCAAATGCAGCATGTGTGGATCTGAAAAAGAAATACTTAGTTACCTAAAGCACTTACATAAAACTTTTAGCTGGAGAAGTAGTAGGTGCAGTCCCAAAATCCTTTCCTCCATAAAGGTGCCAAATAAGAGAGATTTCCTTCACAACATAGCGAACCAAAGGAATAGGAAAATGTAGCGGGGCTTTGCTCGTATCTGCCTTTTTTACAGGCAGGCTGAAATGATTGTCTTTTATCAGAATTGCATCATCAACCATTATTTTCACTACTGGCTCCTCCTCTTTCTCCTAAAAAAGTTACACAGGAAAGTGAGTGCAATTCTTAATTTCTTCATTCAGTTGTTTAATTTCTTCAAGATAAACACAGATCAGTGTCCTCTTTGCTTCTATACTATGAAAAATATGGAATACAGCCCCAATAACTGTTCTTGTTTTGGTAGTAACAGGTTATATAGAGAAGCTGTGGAATCCATGTATTTGGGGGATTTTAAAAACAGATTAAACAAAACACCAATCAGGGATGGTCTAGGTATACTTAATCTTGCCTCAGCACAGAGGGGGTGAGGGGTGGCTAGATGATCTCCTGAAATCCCTTCTAGTCCTACATTTCTATAAATTCTAAGATTGCACGGCCTTAAGACTCAGAACAGCTCTCTCTTGAAAGTTGGCCCCAGTAAGATTACTCTCTCTCTCATAGGAGATATCAGGTTAACTGGAAATTGAAAGGAAATAAAATGCGACTCTTCATCCAAACTGAAAAATTAAGTCTTAAAACATAAAGAAGTGCTACTATTATGCTAGTACTGCTGGAGATGGGACTTCTGAGGGTTAGCCAAGTGAATGTGGGGCTCAATATCAAAAACCGAGAGTTGACTCTGGTCTGCCTAGATAAAGGGAATCTATCAGTAATAGTTTAGTGGTGATACTATGAGGGAAGAGAAGACCTATTTTTAAGTGTCAGTGCTTTGTCTCATAATTTTTTGTGCAGTGGTGAGACAGACACTGGGAGTTAAGAACTGATGTTTTTGCTGCTGCTGTTGCTGTTTACCCACAGAAACTTTTGTGCAAAGTTTGGTAATAGGGTCTATAACAGCAATGGAAAAAGGTTGGCATTCTTTTAAAATTAAAACTTGGATTTTCTGATGAATGGATACAAGACAAATGCTTGCAAGGACAAAATATCTTGGTAATACTGTACTTTTCCTATAAGCCTTTTTAACTACACTACATGTTATAATTAAAGATTTGTTGAAATGCCAACACAGGAAAAATGCAAATTTGCTACTAGGTGACAATCATAATAGAAGAGGACTAAATACTATTTATATATATTCTAGTATATTTGTTGTCATTCCTGGGAAGAACAATGCATGACATGAATTCTCAGGTTTATTCTAAAAAATTGCTACATATCTTTTATATGAATGGTGGGACTTCCTCCAAAATGGCAACATTTCAATAACAACAAAATATAAGGAATATTCTCCTTTCCGTACCCCTGTTGACCACCCAGACAGTTGGCAGACAGTTACAAAATCTAAAGGGACAGGTCTCAAATGTATTTTCTTCAATCTATCTTATATCTAGATTTCTTAATTTTACAAACTTCTTACAGAAACAACAGCTTTGGGTGCAAAAAGAATGCAGAAGTCATCATTTTCAGTCGGTATGTCTCCCATCGCCTCTTTAATCAGGTGGTGAGTAAATGAAGTGTATGTGGGACTTGGTTCTTGTGAGATGTTCCCACTTTCATCTGGAAACAGGAAGAGATCTGAGCAAGCTGGTTCCTGGGTTTGAGATTTTTCATCCAAGATTCCTGATATAAAAAAAGTAATTTCAATGGAAATATCTTTGTAAGATACACACAAGATTCAGTGACTGAAATTGTGATATTTAGAATAATTCGAAAATTAAGTATTAAAAGAATCGGAAATAAAATAAGCATATTATATGGCTAATATATTCCTAACATAAAACAAACCCATCTTTCTAAAATTAATTTACTATTAAGACTCAAAACAATCACAGCACTGATCATCAGCAAAAACTGTATTAATTTTATTATTTTAGTTCACCTTGGTTAAAGAACCCATAGAAACTGTCTTTACTACATAATCAAATAACTCTTGACATGACAGCAATCAATGTCTAATCTTCCATTCCTTAGCAACAGACTTGAGAACACAGCCTCTCATCTTAGCCTCTTATCTTTCCCATCATATCTTACAATACAATATTCTTAACCAATCTCAAATTGATATTTAGTTCTTACCATGAAAAAAATAAAAGAAAAAAAAATCACAGTCCTCTTACATAATCAATTACCTTGTTTTTTCTCCTAAAGGTTTCTCCCTAGATGACTCTCTTGAATCTAAATTCTTCCTTTGATACTGTAGACTACTACGCCCATCCTCCTGTACTGACTCAACTGCTGTGAATGAGTTCCGGGTTTCCTACTTGATGTAGTATCTCATATCCCTTTATGTCTGCCCAGCCCCCTAATGCACTAAGTCCCAAAGAGTTAAAGTTGTTGCCTACTGTTCTAACTACCTGCTCTTACTCCATTACATATGTCTGAATTTAACCTTAAGTTGCTACTTCTGCAATATTGGCATTAAGACTGAAATCTGATATAAAATTTTGAAGTGTTAAATGTGATTCAAGGCTTCTTCTACCGTTAGATTGTGGCCTAATGGGGGAAGCAGCTTGATGGGTCTCAATTTCCTCCATAGCATCACTCATCAAATCCCGTAAAATCTGTTGTTCCGCTTCAGCAAGGACTAGTCCTTGAGAAGATGGTTGGCTAGAGGCATATGCCTACAAACAGAAGAACTATATAAAGTTACAATTATAAAAAAACTGAAGCACTGTGCTTAACAAGTATTTATGAATATGATTTTTGCTTTCATGGTTTGGTATTCCAGTGTAAAACCACAGTGTGGAAGATAATTGCATTTTAAAATAAACATTAAACTGGGACTATACTCTAGATTAGCCAGGCAAAAAGGTTTTAGTAAATGTTTTGAAGGTCCGTAACATCATTGTTGAGTGTGAATACACACTGTATTAGAGAAATGCCTAATTGTCGCAGTGTTTGAAATATATATGTCTGTCCACATATGGCTATGTCCTAGAATCTTGTCTTCAAAATGAGAATTAAGTATATCAGGATGGTATTTAAAAGATTTTGTACTGTTGAGCTTAAATGTTATGAGTGCCAAGAGGAAAGGAAAAATTATTGCCAAAAGCAATTACTGTGAGAACTGCTTCAGCAACATTAAGCCCACACAATAAGTTAAGTATTTGTGGGGAAAAACCTATAAAAAGTATATATTAATTATTATTACTATAATTATTATTGTGGAAAGCACAGCTAATGTGTCAGATTAGGAAATGTGATGGTGGTAGTGTTATGTGAGTAAGTATTACTTTGCCATTTCATACCTTGGTTTTCTGCTTGACGACCCCAGCTTTAATCTCTGTCTTGCTAGGCGGATACAAATCGCCATAACTCGCAATATACTGTATAAGATTCATTAGCGCAGCACAAGAGTCTGAGCATGTTCGGATATGGATTACATCACTGGAACTATGTAGCTCAAAGCGTGGCTTAATCTAGGAAGCAATAACAGATAATGACAGAAATTTATCCAAGATCAATTTAATGTTCCATATGAATAGTGTACACAGATTTATTGTTAACTAGATTACTTAGGTGTCTGATCGTTCAATATAAAAGCATTAGAAACAGAGCAATAATTTATAAATTACTTCGGAACCTGAAATCTCACAATCTGATGATGAGAGAAGGGATGTTTTTAAACTGTTAAGTAGGATTTGATCCTAAATGAGATTTAAGCTTTTCAAAACGTTTTAAAATCAAAATGCAAAAGATGTATTTTTATCATTTAGCTTTAACATTATTATTTTATTCTTTTTATTTTAAGTACTTACTCTCTCCCCATCAGAACCAGGTTTTACTGCTGTTATAGTCAGTTCCAAGAGTCCCATATCCATAACACGAATATAATCTGAAAAGTTAAAATAACTATTTTAAACACTGCTCAACATCAAATGTCATCTTAAATTCTGTTGTTTTTTTTAAATCACCCATTATTAATCTCTGTTAAGAAGCACAATGAACTAAATTTTGTTGATTTTGGTCTTGTCAACACATTTTACACTCCTGCGTTGCCTTAGATCAGAGGAGCTCTCTAGGCTCAATCCTCAGCTGTTTCTAGTTTAAACTTGGTGCAACAGAGAGAAGAGGAGAATGGTGGTTTTAAGCTACCTTTCCATTTCCCCAGTTCTTGGCCAGATGGGGCCAAAACAAGAATTACTTTGCCAGCTAAAAATCAAGTAGAGTACTGCACACCCTGCCCAATCCTGGCCCCTGCCCGTGCGTTATGGAGTAGGGTGCCAACAGGCAGCATAAAACAGTGAGCTGATGGAGCTGAACTGGCTTATCAGTTCTAGGCTAATGGCCTAACCACTTCCTCAGAAACAGCCCTTTAAAAACCTTAACCCACAAGCAAGGCTCTTCATTTCTGCTTTTTATTTTGTTTAAAATCTCCTGTGAATTTAATGATGTTTATTACAAAATTTCAAAAAAAATGGGTGAAAAATCAGGGGAAAATTTTAACTTCAGTTTTCTGGGTAAATATCAGCATTAATATTGGGGGATAGGAGGACAGAAAAAAAGCAACAAATAGAGAAAAATAAGAATACTTCTGACGTAGATTCCTGCTCCAGAAGGAGAGATAGTGGCTCAGTAACTTGGGTGGCCCAGGCTACTGAGCTGCCACATCTCCTTCCAGAATGGCCCAAAGTGGAAGAGGTGAAGAAGGCAAGGACACCATCTGCTCACCCCTCTTCTGCTTCTGGGCCTGCTCTGAAAGGAGAAACGGTATCACAGTTAACAGGGACGTCCATGTTAGCAAGTCACCATCTCTCCTTCAGGAGCAGGAAGCCAGGTGTGAAGGGACAAGAGGGTGTCCCCCTTGTTCTGCACAGGTTACTCAGCTGCCATCTATCTTTCTGGACTGGGAAGCTGGGTCTGGGGAATTCTGGCACTTCTTTTTTTAGGAATCTAACACTGATGTATACATACGCATGTTCATGCACACGTGTATCTTCCACTACATTGCCTTACTTTAACAGAGAGTTTCACATTTCTACTTAGATGTACATAGTGTTGTAGCTATGGTGGTCTTAGGATATTTGAGGTGGTGGTGGGGTAATATCTTTTATTGAACCAAGTTCAGTTGGAGAGAGAGACAAGCTTTCAAGTTACACAGAGCTCTTCTTTCAGCCAGGGAAAGGTACTAAGAGTGTCACAGCTAAATGCAAGATTGAACAGATAATTTAGCAGAAGTAGCTAGCATATATTGTAAGAGACCATTCAAGGTGCAGTGGGCAGTTAATACTCGTATAGTCATTAGACAAAAAGGGGCTTAGTGGGTTATAGATTGCTGTAATAAGCCATAAATCCAGTGTCTTGATTAAGACTATGACTTTTAGTGTCTAGCAAAGTTATGTATTTAAGCTGCCAGGCTTGACTTTTGACTATGTTGTGCAGGATGAGGACTGATAGGTCAGATAGAAAGTGATCTCTTTGAGAAAAAAATTCACCCACAGGTGATAGGGTATTTCTGTCTTTTATCATTTTCCTGTGAAAGTTCATTTGAGATTGTAGTGATTGTCTAATTTCATCCACATAAAAGACGGTTACTCACCTTTGTAACTGTTGTTCTTCGAGATGTGTTGCTCACATCCATTCCAGTTAGGTGTGCGCGCCGCGCGTGCACGTTCGTCGGAAACTTTTTACCCTAGCAACTCCAGTGGGCCGGCAGGTCGCCCCCTGGAGTGGCGCCGCCATGGCGCTCGATATATACCCCTGCCGGCCCACCCGCTCCTCAGTTCCTTCTTGCCGGCTACTCCGACAGTGGGGAAGGAGGGCGGGTGTGGAATGGATGTGAGCAACACATCTCGAAGAACAACAGTTACAAAGGTGAGTAACCGTCTTTTCTTCTTCGAGTGATTGCTCACATCCATTCCAGTTAGGTGAATCCCAAGCCATACCTAGGCGGTGGGGTCGGAGCGAGAAGTCGCGGCATGGAGCACTGCAGATCCGAAGGCCGCATTCTCTCTAGACTGCTGGACCAGGGCGTAGTGGGAAGCAAAGGTGTGGACCGATGACCAGGTCGCTGCCCGACAGATTTCCTGGATGGGCACACGGGCGAGGAAAGCCAGCGACGACGCCTGCGCCCTGGTAGAGTGCGCAGTCACACGGCCCGTAGGAACATGGGCCAGCTCATAGCAGGTCCTGATACAGGAAGTAACCCATGAGGATAACCTCTGTGAGGAGATAGGAAGCCCCTTCATGCGGTCCGCTACTGCCACGAAAAGTTGGGGGGATTTGCGGAACGGTTTGGTCCTCTCCACATAGAACGCGAGAGCCCTACGGACATCAAGCGAGTGGAGCTGCTGCTCCCTGCCGGAAGAGTGAGGTTTCGGGAAAAAAACCAGGAGGAATATCTCTTGGTTGATGTGGAAGGTCGAGACTATCTTGGGGAGAAAGGCAAGGTGTGGCCTCAGCTGTACCTTATCTTTGTGGAAGACTGTATACGGGGGGTCTACCACAAGAGCCCGGAGTTCCGACACCCGCCTAGCTGAGGTGATAGCTACTAAAAAGGCAGTCTTCCAAGAGAGATAAAGTAGGGAGCAAGTAGCTAACGGCTCGAAGGGGGCCCCATGAGCCGAGACAACACCAGGTTAAGATCCCATGTTGGAGCAGGGAGTCGGACGTTAGGGTATAAACGTTCCAGCCCCTTAAGGAATCTAGACACCGTCGGGTGAGAAAAAACGGAGCGGCCATCCCCACCCGGGTGAAAGGTGGAGATAGCTGCCAGGTGGACCCGCAACGACGATATCGCTAGACCCTGTTGTTTGAGGGACCAAACATAGTCTAAGATAATGGCCACCGAAACTTCCATAGGGCGGAGACCTTTCTCCACGCACCAACAGGAGAAACGCTTCCACTTGGCCGAGTATGTTGCTCTCGTGGAAGGCTTCCTGCTGCCCAAAAGCACCTCCCGTACCGGTGTGGAGCAGCGCAGTTCAGAACCGGTCAGCCACGCAGGAACCACGCTGCTAGGTGCAGCGACTGCAGGTCCGGGTGACAGAGAGTCCCGTTCTCCTGAGTAATCAGGTCCGGGTGAAGGGGCAGGGGGACTGGGTTGGCTATGGCCAGGTCCAGCAGCATGGGGTACCAATGTTGCCTGGGCCACGCCGGGGCTACCATGATCACGCGAGCCCTGTCCCTGCGCACCTTCAGAAGGACCCTGTGGACCAGAGGGAAAGGGGGAAACGCGTAGTACAAGTGGGTCGTCCACAGAATAAGGAAGGCATCCGCTATAGACCCGGGCTCCCTGCCCTGAAAGGAGCAGAACGCCTGGCACTTCTTGTTCCCCCTGGACGCGAAGAGGTCCACCCGGGGATAACCCCACCTCTGGAAGATGGAGAGGGCGACGTCCGGGTGAAGGGACCACTCGTGCGATAGGAAGGATCTGCTCAGGCGATCCGCCAGCGTGTTCCGTACTCCGGGGAGGAAGGAAGCCATGAGGTGAATGGAGTGGGCTACACAAAAGTCCCAGAGTTGCATCGCCTCGTGACATAGGGGAGAGGATCTGGTGCCGCCCTGCTTGTTGATATAGTACATGGTCGTCGTGTTGTCGGTAAACACCGCGACAGAACGACCTTGAAGCTGGTGACAGAACGTTTGACAAGCAAGGCGGACCGCTCTCAACTCCTGCATGTTGATGTGCAACCTCACGTCCTGCGGGGACCACAGGCCCTGCGTTCTCAGGGTTCCCAGGTGGGCCCCCCAGCCAAGATCTGAGGCATCCGTTGTCAGGGACACCGAGGGCTGAGGCGGGTGGAAAGGGAGCCCCGCACACACTACTGACTGGTCTAGCCACCAGTCGAGAGAATCTAACACCCCCTGGGGGATTGTGATCAGCATGTCTAGCGGCTGCCTTGCCGGCCGGTAATGTTCGATGAGCCACAACTGGAGGGGCCTCATGCGGAGCCGAGCATAACCGGTCACAAACGTTCATGCTGCCATGTGGCCTAACAGGGTTAGACATGTCCGTACTGATGTCAAGGGGGCTGCCCGCAATCGGTGAACGATCGCCGACAATGCCTGGAACCTCGGCATCGGCAGAAGAGCCCTGGCGACGGTGGCGTCCAAGACGGCCCCGATGAACTCCACCCTCTGCGTGGGGATCAGGGTGGACTTGTCCATGTTGATCATGAGGCCCAAGGTAGCAAACAGGCTGGTGATCACGCGGACGTGGCTGCAAACTTGCAGTTCCGACGTGCCCCGAATTAACCAATCGTCTAGGTAAGGGAACACGTGGATACGACTGCGCCGAAGATGTGCCACAACGACTGCCATGCATTTTGTAAAGACCCTCGGGGCCGTAGAAAGGCCAAATGGGAGGACTGCAAATTGGTAGTGAAGGGGGCCCACCATGAAACGAAGGAAACGTCTGTGGTGTGGCCAAATGGCAATGTGAAAATAAGCGTCCTGCATGTCGAGGGCGGCGTACCAGTCTCCCGGATCCAGGGATGGGATAATGGTCCCCAGGGATACCATGCGGAACTTCAACTTCACCAGGTATTTGTTGAGCTCTCGCAGGTCGAGGATAGGCCTGAGGCCTCCCTTGGCCTTGGGGATCAGAAAGTAGCGGGAATAAAACCCCTTGCCTTTCTCGTTTTCCGGAACCGCCTCTATAGCTCCTTTGTTGAGGAGCGTCTGTACTTCCTGTCAAAGGAATTGCTCGTGAGAGGGGTCCTTGAAGAGGGACGAGGAAGGGGGGCGGGAAGGAGGAAACGATGTAAACTGCAGGCGGTATCCCGTCTGCACCGTACGCAAGACCCAGCGGTCCGATGTCATTTGGGTCCACGCCGGAAGGAAAAACGAAAGGCGGTTGGAAAACGGGGGGGAAGGATCCGTGGGGGAAACTGTTACTGCGCCCTCGGACGCACCTTCAAAATGAAGGCTTGGGTCCAGGCGGGGGCTTAGAGGAGCTTTGATTCTGCCCTCTTGGTTCCCCGAATGCCTACGCCTTCCATTCCTGCCACGGCGCCTATTGAGGTCCTGCCGTTGGCGGAACTGGGGATATGGCCTGCGCTGCTGTTGCTGCTGTGGCCGGAAGAGTCTGCGTTGCGTTCCCGGCGTGTGCATCCCTAGGGAGTGCATAATGACCCGATTGTCCATGAGACTCTTAAGTCTCGGGTCTGTCTTTTCTGAAAACAGGCCCTGGCCTTCGAACGGGAGGTCCTGGATGGTATGTTGGAGCTCCGGTGGAAGGCCAGAGACCTGCAGCCAGGAGATACGGCGCATCGTTACCCCCGAGGCGAGGGTGCTGGCAGCCGAGTCTGCAGCGTCCAAAGAAGCTTGCAACGATGTTCGTGCAACCTTCTTGCCCTCGTCTAGGATGGCCGCAAATTCCTGGCGGGCGTCTTGCGGCAGCAGCTCTTTAAATTTGTCCGCTGCCACCCACGAGTTAAACGCGTACCTACTGAGCAGGGCTTGTTGGTTCGAAACCCTGAGCTGCAGGGCCCCAGCCGAGTAGACTTTGCGTCCAAGGAGGTCCATACGCCTGGCCTCCCTGGATTTGGGGGCTGGAGCTTCCTGTCCATGACGCTCCCTGTCATTCACCGACTGCACCACCAGGGAACACGGTGTCGGGTGGACATGGAGGTACTCGTAGCCTTTGGAGGGGGCCATGTACTTCCTCTCGACACCCCTCGCCGTAGGGGGGATGGAGGCCGGCGACTGCCAGATTGTGTTGGCGTTGGCCTGGATCGTCCTAATGAAGGGTAGGGCAACCCTGGTGGGAGCATCCGACGAGAGGATGGTGACAATCGGATCCTCGATCTCAGAGACCTCCTCGGCTTGTAGGCTCAGATTCTGAGCTACTCGCCTAAGGAGGTCTTGGTGCGCCCTGAGATCCAGAGGGGGGGGGCTACTGGAGGAGGTGCCAGCCACCGCTTCATCAGGGGAGGAGGATGAGGAGACCCCCGGCAAGAAAGTGTCCAATGGGGGGTCCCCCTCAGCCCTCACCTCTGTCTCAGGAGCCAGAGCGGAGTCTTGCTGCTTGGACCCTTCCTCTCCATCCGGGGAGGGAGGGGGGCGAGACAACGAGGCTTCCGGCACCCTGTGCTCCGCTGTCGCAGGCCTAGCAGGAAGCTGTTGGGGGCCCTGGGCTTGATGGTATGCCCATGGGGTCCAAAACCCCCACTGCTGCGGGCCTTGGTCCTGTTGCTGCGGGTCTTGGAAGAGCGCCGCCTGCCGGTCGGTGCCTAGCGCATACCCGCTGTCTGTCTGCGAAGATACCGACGGCTGCCTAGAAGGCCACGGTGGGGCCGACCCTGGCTGGTAAGGGTCTGCGCGAGTCGGCAGCGAAGATCTTCTCGGTGCCGGGGATCGGTACCGGGAGTCATAGCGGTGCCGGGATCGGGACCAGGATCGGGTTCTGTCTCGGTGCCGGGATCTGGACCGGTACCGGCCGCCGCTTCGGTGCCGGGATCAGGACCGGGACCTGCCACTGACGCGGTGCCGGGAGGTCGACCGGGACCGGGACCTGCCACCAGCTCGGTGCCGGGAGGTCGACCGGTGCGGTGAGTGACGGCGGGACTGGCTCCTGGAGTCACGGTGCCGGTATCGGCGGCTGGAGTCCGACCGTGACCGTCTGGAGGTCGATCGGTGCCGCGAGTGCGACCGGTACCGCCAAGGGGAGCGGTGCCGGGATTGCGAGCGGCGGTGAGATCTTGATCTGCCATGGCGTCGGGACCGGGATCGCGAGCGCGAGTCCCGAGACGGTGCCGACATCATGGGCTTGCCTCTAGATGCGACCCGCACCGGAGGTACCGGGGGTGGCGGCTGAGTAGGCTCCGTTAAGGCAATAACGTCCCATGCCGAGGCAAAGGTCTCCGGCGTGGATGGGACCAATAGCTCAACCCCAGAACTTATGGGGGAGCTTGGCGGCACCGGACTCGACGGACCCGCCGGGCCCGGAGTCGACGGTGCCGGCGGCGCCGCGGCCGATGTCGAGGCCGGGCGCTCCAGTCGGGTCTGCCTGGCTGGAGTAGCAGACGCTGACTATCTCGGCTCTGCACCCGGTACCGGAGAAGGTCGGTGCCAGGGAGTCTTCCCGGTGCCAGTGCGATCCGGTGCCGGCGCCGAGATCACGGCCTGCGAAGCCGCCAGGTCAAGTGCCGCCTCCATAAGGAGAGTCCTGAGTCTTTGGTCTCTCTCCTTTTTTGTCCTGGGCTTGAAAGCCTTGCAGATGCGGCACTTGTCCGATCTGTGCGATTCCCCCAGGCACTTCAGGCACGCGTCGTGGGGGTCGCTGGTAGGCATAGGCTTCTTACAGGCCGCACACCGCTTGAAGCCCGGCGAACCAGGCATGAGCCGATGCCGGGTGCCGGAAAGGGCTACAGCCCCCGGCGAACAACTATCTACAACACTATTTACACCTAATTACTTACTAACTACACTTAACGATCTAACTAACAACTATAACAATAACGAAAGTTAACAAGGAGAGCTAGGGACGTGGAGGACAGCTATGCCGCGCTCCACAGTTCCAACGACCGACACGGCGGTAAGAAGGAACTGAGGAGTGGGTGGGCCGGCAGGGGTATATATCGAGCGCCATGGCGGCGCCACTCCAGGGGGCGACCTGCCGGCCCACTGGAGTTGCTAGGGTAAAAAGTTTCCGACAAACGTGCACGCGCGGCACGCACACCTAACTGGAATGGATGTGAGCAATCACTCGAAGAAGAATTGTTATTGGGGCATTTAGTGCACTGGATGAGGTATACCACACAAAGAAGCCATGGATCTTGAAAGGTATGTTGTGGGGGGATGCTGATCATTGTAGTAATGGAGATATGTCTGTAGGTTTTGTATGTGTACTTGTAGGGTCTGGTGCTGCTTTGAGTTGGTGTCCCCTTGTCTGTGAAGAGCTTGCTTCTGATAATGAACTTGGAGAGGCTAGGGGGCTGTTTGAAGGCCAGAAGAGGGGGTTCAGGAAAGATTTCTTTCAGGATGGGGCCCCTTTGAGTATGGATTTTAGTTGTTTGATGATACCCCATATGGGTTCCAGTGTGGAGTGGTAGGTGACAACTAGAACTGTGTGGACAGAGGGGGTTTTATTTCTGTATTGAACCAGGTTCCATGAATAGGCCACCCAAATGCTCCAAGAGAAACTTCTAGAGCCATATAGAAAAGAACTTTTATTTCTTTGTTCTGTGACATGACCTTGCACATACATTTTTCTGCTATACTACATTACACACTCAAGTCTAACTTGATGCTCACTATTAACCCAGCTCCTATTGCCTATAGCCTATTGGACTGTTTTTAGTATTTCTGTGGATTTCTTTAAATTTTGAAGGCTATATTTATAAGGTTAGCATATGGTTACCATTGCTTCTAAAACACCCTTACCTCTCTGCAGATTCACTGTAACAGCGTTGCACTTGTCAGACAAATGTAAAGCAGCCTCATCCAAGATTATTCTACAGGAGAAAAATGAGGGGAAAAAATGGCCGGTTAAAAACTGTGCACTTCACACTCAAAGTAAATTATATGACATTACGTAAAAAGCCAGAACATATTTAAATCCTAAAGTTTTTACTCTCTATTGTAACAGTTTTTAATAATTATCCTTTCATCTGGCTGTAAAGGCATGGAGATGATTATTGGAGAATAAAATAATTTAAATTTTTACTACCATCAGTTTAACTTTTTGTGGGGTAGTCAATTATCCAGGGCTACATGTAGTCTCCCTAGATCAGAGGTCCCCAAACTGTGGGGCTGGCCCTGTCACCAGCCTCAGCGCAGCTCTGCTCCCGGCCCCACGCCAGCCCCCAACCTTGGCCACTGGCTGTGGCTTCGTTCCAAGCCTGGGGCTGAGGCCAGGGGCAGAACTGAACCTGGCCATAGGCCGGCTGCTGGCCCCCATCACAGCCCCACTCCTGCCCCAAGGCTCACCCCCAACTGCGGCCCCAGCCTCAGCCCCTGTGTCTCTGTCTACATCAGTCCTGCACCCCACCCCACCCCGGAGCAGGGGCCCTGCTCCCAGCCGGGCACAGACAGGGGTAAGGCGGGTTGGGGGGTGACCCTCAAAAGTTTGGGGACCACTGCCCTAGATCCTTCTGGGAATGATGAGTAGATTCCTTGGAAGGCAGTACAGCTTTCCTTTACCATATGGTAGAGCTTTAAAATATTTTTTAACAACATAACATAAAATTTATTTCCAGAATACAGCACTATTACAAGACCATTTAAAAGGACACCACAATAGGAACAGGCTTTAAATCCAATAAAAATACTAAAGAACCAATACTCAAGTAAAAATAGGGGAATAACAATGTTAATTTAGGATGAGCTATAACTATTATGTATTTCTTTATCTACTATCCAACCTGACCTAAACAAATCCTTGTTCTAGAGATCTAAAGATGCCACCACGCTCAGCAGCCCACACACAAACACCTGATTTTACAATATTTTTCAAGCATATTTAAAGGTATCACAACAACAATTAGCAATGAGACAAACAATGCACTCAAGAACAATGGATTTAAGCAAACCCAGGATTATATCCAGGCAAAGTATAATACATAGTCTGGAATAAATGTAATTCTCCATTCAAGGACAATATTTTCTCCATAAATGACAGAAAAAATGGTTACTAACCTTTCTGTAACTGTTGTTCTTTGAGATGTGTTGCTCTCATCCATTCCATGTTAGGTGGCGTGCACACGCTGAGTGCACAGTTGATAGAAATTTTTCCCTCAGTGGTGTCTGTTGGGCAGGCTCTAGTACCCTCTGGTGCTGAGCATGCATGTGCCGGTATAAGGGGCCTGGCCACTCCACACCTTCTCAGTTCCTTCTTACTGGCTAACTCCGAAAGAGGGGGAGGAGGATGGGTTGTGGAATGGACATGAACAACATATCTCAAAGAAAAACAATCAGAGAAAAGTTAGTAACCGCTTTTTCTTCAAGTGCCTGCTCGTGTCCATTCCACGTTAAGTGACACCCAAGCAGTACCTTAAGAGGTGGGCTCAGAGTTCACGGATATGAGGATTGCAACACTGCTCTACCAAACCCAGAATCATCTCTAGCCTGCTGGGTGATGGCGTAGTGGGATGAAAAAATATGAACTGAAGACCAGGTCGCTGCTCTGCAAATACCTGGATTGGAACCTGGGCCAGAAACGCCACTGAGGAAGTTTGAGCTCTCATTGAGTGGGCAGTGCAGATGGCAGGAGATGGAGCACCCAACCTGCTCATAGCCCAAGTGAACGCAGGAAGTGATCCAGGATGAAATTCTTTGGGCCAAAACTGGCAGACCTTTCATTCTGTCTGCTATTGCCACAAAGAACTGTGTGGATGTATGGAATGGTTTGGTCCTTTCTGTATAGAAGACCAGGGCATGCCTAACATCCAATGTGTGGAGACACTGCTCCTCTCTATTCTTGTACAGTTTCGGGAAGAATACTGGCAGAAAGATAGCCTGATTACTGTGAAACTGCAATACCTTCAGAAGGAACGCGTGGTGAAGTTGAACCTTGTCCTTAAAGAACACTATATACAGGGTTTCTGACATAAGGGCCCTGATATCTGAGACCCTCCTGACCAAGGTAATCGCTACTAGGAAGGCAACCTTCCAGGAGAGGTACAAGGGGAACGATGCCAACAGCTCAAAGGGAGGGCCTGTGAATCCTGACAGGACCAGGTTTAGGTCTCATGGGGGAATGAATTCACGAATCTGCAGGTATAGTCTCTCTAAGCCCCTGAGGAAGTGAATGGACATTTTGTGAGGAAAAAAATGACCTACCATCCATCGAAGGGCGAAAGACTGAGATAGTCGCTAGCTGTACCTTAACTGATGAGATGAGTAGGCCCTGATGTTTCAGATGAAGCAGATACTCCAGCACAAACTGGAGAGGTGACCTAGAAGGTGAGATGCCTCACTGGGACAACCACACGGAGAAATGCTTCCAGTTGGCGAGGTAAGTCACTCTAGTAGATGGTTTCCTACTAACTAGCAATATCTGGCAGATTTGCTCCAAACAGGCCAGCTCTGCTGGGTTTAACCATGGAGCTTCCAGGCGGTCAGGTGGAGGGCCTTGAGGTTTGGGTAGAGCAATCAGACATGATCATGCAAGATCAGGTCTGAAGGGGAGGGAGCAGCACTGGGGTCACTACTGACAGGTCCAATAACATTTTGAACCAGTGCTGGCATGGCCATGCTAGGGCCACAAGAATAACGTTCTGTCTGTTGTGCTTGACTTTGAGTAAGACTGTGCATGAGAGGAATGGGGGAAAACACATAGAACAGGTGCTTTGTCCAGGGGAGCAGGTATCTGTGTGCAAGCCCGGGCTGCGTCTGCATAGAGATCAAAACTACTGACACTTTCTGTTTTGCCTGGTTGCAAACAGGTCTCTGAGGGGAGTCACCTGCTGCTGGAAGATGGTCCTGACTATATTGGGATGAAAGGACCACTCACATTATGAGAGGACAAAGATCTGCTGAGGTGATCTGCCAGATTGTTTTGAGCTCCTGGAAGGTGAGATTGAGTGCTTTACGCAGAACTCCCATAAGCAAATGGCCTCTTGACAGTGGAAAGAACATGCCCCTCTCTGCTTGTTGATGTAAAACATGGCTGCCATGTTGTCCGTAAGGACTTGTATAAGCTTGCCTGCAATCTGGGATAAAAAACATGCTAGGCGGACCCCACCGAGCTCTCTGAGATTTATATATAAGGAGAGTTCCTCCTGGGACCACAGACCTTGATTCCTGAGGTGCTCCAGGTGAACGCCCCAACCTAGCTTGGATGTATCCAAGATTAGGGATACTCAGGCATAGGGTTTGACAAAGGGAATCCCAAGCCTACCAACCAGGGGTCCCCTCCATCGATCTAGGGAGGTGAGGACCTGGACAGGAACTGTAAGCACCAAGTACAACGAGTGCTAGAACCAGCCCGATGGACATCACTGAAGGAAAAATCTCGGGCAACTGTGCATGTGTGCCATACCACCTAACATGGAATGGACATGAGCAAGCACTCGAAGAAGAAATAAAGGCTACAATGGTTATGTGAGCTTCCATATTTTAAGAACTCTAATTTATACCTGAGAGTAGAAGAGGACTTATCCAGTGCAACGTTACTGGAAATGCTGAAAGTTTCAACAGTAAGTAGAGATCTGGTTGGCAAAAACAAAGGCCTAACAACAAAAAAAGGAGAAAAAATTATAATACATCCTACATATTTAGAAATGCAACAATGCAATCTTAAAGGTTGATAAACTATTTTTAGTTATAAAATTTTCTTCAAAACAAGCCTGGACAAATATGCATTCTGATATGTAAACTAGAGCATTCCTAAAGAGTATTTTACTAAACAGTTACAGTACCATAAGGAGACAAACACACATTCATTTTATTTACCTGTAATCAAGAACACAACTCCAGAGGTGTATATGAAAAGTTGTAATGGAAGCTGGAGGATTATATCCCAAAACAGGCTCATCAGAAATATTCAAAAAATATAAAATCTACAATCACAAAAATACGATTATGATCTTCCAATATATGCTATTTTAGTAAACAACATGGATTTTTAAGAGAGATAATCCTTAATACATACTATAACAAAATGTTTGAGAGAGAGAAGATGAGGGGGAGAAACTCAAAATATTAAGGGGGCATTTACTCAGTAGTTGAAAGGAAGGGAGAATGTTCTATGTAAAAGGGGCAGAACGTATGAGAAGGAAATCCTCAAACTGTTGAGAATTAGACAGTAGAAATGGAAACCTTTTAATCCAACCCAACAACTACAGAAGTTCATGTTAGTTTCTACATAAGGATGCAAGAACTTAAGAATGACCACACTGGATCAGACTAATGGTCCGTCTAGTCTAGTAAACTGTCTTCCAATAGCGGCCAATGCCAGATGCTTCAAAAGGTATTCAACAGAATAAGGAAATCATCAAGTTATCCATCCCCTGTCATTCAGTCCCAGCATCTGGCAGCCAGAGGCTTAGGAACACCCAGAGGATGGGGTTGCGTCCCTGACCACCTTGGCTAATAGTCATTAGAGGACCTATCCTCCATGAACTTATGTAATTCTTTTTTGAATCCAGTTATAGTTTTGGCTGCCACAACAGCCCCTGGCAAAGACTTCCACAAGTTGACTGTGCATACTGTGTAGAAGTATTTATTTTTGTTTGTTTTAAACCTGCTACCTATTAATTTCATTGGGTGACCCCTGGTTCTTGTGTTATGTGAAGAGATAAATAACACTTCCTTATTCATTTTCTCCACATCATTCATGATTTTATAGCCCTCTACCATATCTCCACCTAATAATCTATATTATTCCCTAGAGTCTATTTACCCCCCACTAATTTGGTTTGAACCCACTCCTGACAAGTTTTTACTATTAGGAAAATTTGCTCTCTCATCTAATCTTGCCCATCTTTAGTTGAAAGGTCAACATTTCATTGTAATACTATTTGAGTTTATTCCTCTACATTTACTCCTTTCAAGTATTTGTTCTCTCCTTTAATTTAAGATACAAATGTTACGTTTCTTCAAACCTCCCTCATGTACAATACAGTCCATCATTTTCTTTGCAGCTCTTGCCCCCTAGTTTATTGCTATCCTTTTTATAAAGAGGTGCTACCCAAAGGTGTTCCAGATAAGGCTCTCACCTCAGTTCTGTGCACTCAGGAATTTTCTCTCTAGTCATGTGTGCTATATCCTGAACCTCTATATTCACACATCTCAATATAGCCTTTTATTCTACTGCAGTCTGGCATTACAGGCTTATATTTAATCAGTCATTCACTCCTGCTCCAACGGTTTTTATTCCAACTACTACTATTCAAGCTAGTTGTGGGTAAGCGATAGGAGAGAAGTGATTTAATAAATTAAATGAGCAGACGGAAATGAAGACAGTTATAGGGTTGCAGATCTGAAGTGGAGAGTGTCCCTCAATAGCCTTTTTTTTAAGTTGAGAATTATTTATATTATAGGATTCAGAGGTGGACATGAAAGTGGTGAACATAATCAAGCAGGTGTGTTGAGATCTTCTACCTAATAGTGAGAGAGCAGTTTGAGGTCAACATTCTGGATTTCCTAAAGTTGAAAGGGTAGGATTCAAAATGATCATAGTAGGGGGAATTGTTGCAAGTGAGATGGGAAATAATGACACAGATAAGGATTTCACAACAAGATCAAACTCTAGCAATGCTCTGGAGGCAAGAGGGGAAAGAATGTCAAAAGGACAGCAATAACACTTCTGAGAATTCCGTAAGGTAGTGATATTGAGTCAAACACAAAGCAAAAGACAAAGATTTTTCATGAAGGATCAGTTCAATCTTTAAAACAATCAGTAGTAAAACTGAAATTAAGCATGAAATCAAGAAAATTACATTAACCTGACCTGTTCATGCCAGCTTAGACCTGAAGGCAATACTCTGTGCTGGAGAGTGGCTCCTCTCAGCCCAATAGCAACTAGAAATTCCTGCATAGAAAAGTTATGCAAATTAGTGTACATTAAATTAGTGTATATGTTTTGAGATTTGGAACTCTGAACTGTTGGTTTTGTCTTGTTCCCATTTAAGTCAACAGCAGGACTCCCACCACCATTCAAGGGGGACATGATTGGGTCATAAGTCTGAATTCAGTAAGATACTATTTCAAGAAGATAAATACTATGCATCAATAGTCACATCATTGAAATCATGGTTAACACAGTCTAACCCTTTTTGTAAAATAATATTTTATGAATATCAAACCACTATCATTCAGGGGTGCTGTTCTAAACAGTACTGTGAAGACCAAAATAGGCCAAGAAGCTACACTGTAATGAACAAACAAAACACACTATTATTTAAAAGGAATAGATTTTTCTAGTTTTAAGTAATAATATAACCATCTATCTGTAAGTACACATAGCATCTTTTGCCCTGAAATATCCCAAGGCACTTTACAGATTATATTCACAGGGATCACTCAAAACCAACTGACATGCAACCACATCTAGGGTGGAACCTGGCAGCCATTCTAAGAGGAGAAGCCACAAAGTGACTGACTTTTTTTTTTTTTTAAATAATGTTCTGCAGGCCTGCCTCTTCTGCTTTGTTGATCGTAGGGTCTTTCTGTCTTTTGCTTCAAAATTTTCTCATTTGCTCCCACTGTGACTTAATCACATTTCCTATAACTGGATGGAAAGAATTCAGACGTTTTTCTTAGAGGCTGATGGAAAGTACTCACTGTTATCTCACTTTCCATTTCATCAGTCACTTACTTCAGAAGTCTCTGAATTGCCCTAGGGCAACAGAGCATGAACTCACACTGGTACAGAGGAAAGAGCTTTTCCTGGTTTCTTCCTCTCCAGGGCTGGAGGCTCAGACTCCTCTACAGATAAGATGATCTGAGGGTACTAGATTTTCCCTTTTTTATGAGTGACACAACTTTTCCTCCTTCAGAGACAGATTAGGCTTAGGCAAGCTTTTTGCTAGTTCCCATTTATTCTTAGATTTTGCTGATTCACTGTGGACTGACAACTGAAGTCAAGTTCTGACCTGAATTTTCTCTTTTCCTCCTTTCTTGTGCTTAATGTTGAACTGGGGAGGGCATAGTGCTCATTGAGCCTGACAACAAGGGGTCATTCCCTACTCTGTGTTGAGAAGATAACCCCCTTTTTTTTTTTTAAATAAGGGAAAGATCTAAATACTTCAACTTCCGTAAAGTATTTGACATGCTATTACAGGGAAAATTATTTGTCAAATTACAGAAGATGAAGATTAGTACAAGAATTCCAAGGTGGGATAAGGAATCGGCAATGGGTTGTGCTGAAAGGTGAATTCTTCAACTAGAGGGAGTTTACTAATGGGAGTTCCTCAATGAACACTTGGTGATACATAAAATAGTAGTATGCTAGTGAAATTTTCTAATACAAAAGTTGGGAAGCATCATCGTTACAGAGAAGGATTAGAATATTATACAGGAAGATCTGGACAACCTTGAAGACTGAAAGGAACAGATATGGGTTGAAATTCAATAGTACAAAGTTCAAGGCCATGTACCTAGAGCCTAATAATAAGAATTTCAGCTGTAAATTGAGGGTTTAACAGTTGGAAGTGGCAGAGGAAGAGAGATGGTTGATCACAGGATGACTCAATGTGCTGTGGCTATGAAAAAAACAAATACTATCCTAAGACTTATCAGGAGAGGCATTTCCAGTAGAAATAAAGTATTAATGCCATTTTATAAGGCACTGGTAAGATCTCATTTGGAATACGGTGTACAATTTTGGCTACCCATGTTCAAGAAAGATTAATTCAATTTACAAAAGGTGCAGAGAAGAGCTACTATGATGATCAGAGGAATGGTACACTTATCTTACGAGAGGGGACAAAAAGGGCTTGGCTTGTTTAGCCTAGCAAAATGAAGGCTGAGAAGGGATATAATTGCTTTCTATAAATATACTGGAGAAGGGGTGGGAGGAGTAAACACCAGCGAGTGTGAAGAGCTATTTAAACTAATGGACAATCTTGGCACAAGAAGAAATGGGTATAAACTGGCCATGAACAAATTCAGGCTGGAAATTAGAAGAGGGTTTCTAACCATCAGAGTGAGGTTCTGGAACAGCCTCCAAATAGGAGTTGTGGGGGCAAACAATTAGTTAATTTAGTTTTCAGAGACAGCTGGACAAATTTATGAATGGGACTATGTGACAGGGTTGCTTGTGATGAGTGAGCTTTATGTCTTATGTTCCTAAAATCTCATGCCTCAGGGCTTCAGCTGGCTGCCTGAAGTGGGTCTGGATGGATTCTCTTTTTCCACCAACATATTCTGTGTTTGTGCTCTGAGGGGGCACTGAGCATTCTTGTTCTCTCTCTCAGGAGCTTAGTTGGCTGGCTCTTGCTCAGAGTCTAACTGACTGCCATATGTGGGATTGGGAAGGAATTTTTACTCCGTGTCAGATTGGCAATGACCTTAGAGGGTTTTCTCCTTCCACTGCAGTGTAGAGTGTGGGTCACTTAATGGGATCATCTGGGTAATCAACTGCCTGCCATCATGGTGTCCTTGGATATTGGTGCACCTTGGTCCTACTTATTGTCTTCCTGTGGCACATAATAGTTTCATCTCCTGAGAGCTGTAATACTTTGGTCTAATTTTGGTTTTTAGTTTTAGTGTGCGGGTACTAGGTGGTGTCGGTGGCTTGTGATATACGGGAGGTCAGTGCAACTGGCTGTACCTCATGTTCACCATTTTTACAAGACTATGATAAATGTTGCACAGAGTATGCCTTGTGAGGTATCATTTGGAAACTCATAATATACTGAACATTACTGTCCTGGTAAAATATGTGTATGTGTATGTAAAGTTAGAAGATTCTACTGTATAACATAACTGTAACATGTTCCAAGTTTAAGAAGAGCAAGCCAAAACCAGTTTTTCAAAGACAAAAGATACCTGGCTGGGGCTCCAGTGTATCAGCACAACCAGATGAACTATATTATAGATCATCACCTAGTTAAATGGCCATTCTTCAGCAGGAGGGAGAGTGTAAGCAAGAACTTTGCATACTGATAATAGAACTGGGGGTTCCAGTGTAAACAGAGTGGCCTATTGCCTGAATCCGAGCTGGAGGTAATCCTCAAAGAGGGGAGAATGGAATAAGAATGGAGGACACACACAACACAAATTACCTCTCGCCCTTCATCTATACACATGACAGCTACAACATTTGAAAGACAAAGGAAACATCATTGAACTGGAGGAGGAGGTGGTCCTGGCTGAAGCAATCCAGCCAGCCTGCTGTAAGCCCTTGGTGAAAAAAAAACCTTTTTGCTTTTAAATTCACTTAGCTTGTTAAGTAAAGTATCTGTTTGCGTCTTATCTTTTTATTTTCTTTGTAACCAATTCTGACTTCTATGCCTTATTACTTGTAATCGCTTAAAATCTTTCTGCAGTTAATAAACTTGCTTTACTGTTTTATCTAAACCAGTGTGTGTTTGGACTGAAGAGTTGGGAACCTACACTTGAGATATCAGGGACTGTGTATATCATTTTCCATTGATGAAATGACAGACTTTATAAAGGCTTGCATTGTCCAGCGGGTGCTGGGCAGTACAAGAGATACATTTCTGGAGGAAGGTCTGGGAATGGGAATTTGCTGCTATAACCATGTATGTAATTCATGAGTGGCTGGCCAAAGCATTTACGTAATATAGCGGGGAGTGATTTTGCATGCTAGAAGCTGGGTGTGAACTGGCTAGGAGTGGTGGTTCTCACAGCAAAGCAATGTAGAAGGCACTCCAGGCTGGAGTATTGAGAAGACACAGCTGTCCAGCAGTCCAGATTGTACCCCGTGGAATGTTACAATCAGATTAGATGATCTTGTGGCCCCTTCCAGCCTTAAATTCTATCTTATAGCTTGCCTTTTCCAGGCAGTGCCCAGTTGCAGCTGGAAGAGGGAGACCCCCTATCCCGGTCAGAAGCCACTGTCGCACTTCCAGAAATATGGCTTGGTTGTGGAAAGGAAAGGCACTTACCCCAGCTGATGAAGATCAATGGTGGCTAGCGGAGATGCTCTGTAGTTAGATGCAGTGGCTAAAGGGCATTAGGAAGGTGCACAATGATCTGTTGCATCATTCTGGGGTCCATAAAGAATGGAACTACAGGTCTATTGGTGTCCCTGTTCTGGAGGTTGCCAATGCCCTGGCAAAGCTTGAAGCCATTGACCTGTTGAGCCCTTGTGATGGTCTGAAGTTGGTTGTCAATGGAGACTCCCTCTTTTTCCATCCCACCTGTGTGTCACTATAAGAGCTGTTGGATTCTGGGTGGGGGGAGCAAAGCAGAGCCAGAGCTCTCATCTTCTGCCCATACCAATGAATGCAGGAGCCAAAGCCAAATGAACTCCTACCAATGCAGACAGTGAGACTGGAAGTAGGCAGGCAAAGGATGCTCTTTAGGGTAAAGGATAAAAAATTTCCCTACCAGGCAAAGCTGCCAATGAACTGAACACTAAGCTTACAGCTCTTTGTATTATCCCTGCCTGAGGTAGGAGAATCTCCTTCACAAATGCATAGCAGAGGTAAGACAGAGCGAAGAATGGGCAAGAAGGCTAACTGGCTAAAAAATACAGATCCTTTATATAAAAGCAAAAGTGATCAGCACAAGGAAGCACATGAAAAGTTAGGCTGTTATGTTGGTAAATAACAGATATAACCACAGGTAAGATTAAAGTAGCTTTAAAGTCTAGTAAAGCATTCAGATTTCAATAGTTATGAAACGAACAGTTTAAAAATGGACATGGTTCAAAGTTTGTAGTTATTTGTGTTTATCTATGACCTTTCGAAGGAAGTTTGAATTCTTGTAAATGCTTTCGTGTAAATTAGGTGTCTGAAATAATCTAGATAATGCATGAAAGCTCAAAATTAGAAAAAACAAACCTTTGTGTTGCTCTCCGATTTATTTGACTGGATTTTCACTGCAACAGACAGCATACTTAAACAGTCCACTCCCACACCATCCGAAGAAGTCCTACTGAGACCATCTTCTTCGGAAAAATAAATGGTAGGTTCTAACCAATGTGGACGCATTGTGGTAGGCAGTCGTATTTCAGATGGAGGGACAACTCCATCCACCACACCTGTATGGAGATTGTAGCTACAGTTATCCAGTGCAGCAGAGATGTTTGTGATTTAGGTAAAACCATTGGAAATCTGTCTACCCTTACCTGGAGATAAGATCATTTTAAGTTTCCAGCTAATTACCAGCAATTAACTTTGCGATATTATTAGCACAAACAGAAACGAGAGCTCAGACATGAGTGATAGGAAAGCTTCTGCTGTTGTACAACCTCCGTCCCTAGAAGTTAGTGATTGGGAGGCTGGTGAAGATCATGAGAGACAGTGCCAGATGTATGTCATCCCCCCAACTTAAAAGAAGCCCTCACACTGAAATTCCCTTAACCCCATTGCCGCACATTTGAAGTTATATGAACAGGAAACCTTAAAACTGACAGATCCCACTCTCTCCTTCTTGGCTACAATGGAGCTGTCATCCATGGAGACTGTTTGGTCCTTTTAAAATACTTTACTGGCTGACTGCAATTTAGTCAGTTAGGAAAGGACCTAAACCCTACATTAGGATTTCAAGGAGTGCACAAAAGATTGTACCATTTTGGAATTACATGGAAATTAACAAATGAGAATGACATTTTTTGAAAAAGAGACAGTTTCTGCAGATTTGAGAGTTTTGCAGGCCAGCAGTTGCAGAGGTCATTTTAAACTAGATAGATCCTGAAGCAAACATATTAATTATTGTTATTTATTATTTGTATTACTATAGTGCCTAGGGACCCTAGTCATGGACCAGAACCCCATTTTGCTAAATGCTGTACACAGAATAAAACGACTGTCCCTGCCCCAAAGAGCCTGTATTTAACAGTTAATTAATCTTTACTCAAATTTACATCCACTGACATTTTCAATTCCTACCTTGATGATGTAAACTGAGACTGCTACAATGAAGACAGATGTAATGTTTGTCTTCAAAACCTTCATATTTAGTCACACAGAATAATGAACCACTGTTGAACTCAAACCAGAATTCACCACGCTTGCCTTCCAAAATATTCCCACCATCCTGCTGAAGAAAGAATCAAGAAACATATCGCTGCTTGTGGAATTATTGTTGCTTAGGACAGTGTAATATAACATGCCACTTGCTACCATACAGCTTTACTCTCCTTGTATTTAATTTTCCTAATATCAAATATGAAGTAACCAAAAATGTTTAAACATAGAATCACAGTCAGATGAATCCTTAACCATATAATTAAGATAGTGATACTCTAATATCTGAAAGACACTCATATGACTACTTGTGGAGTCATATTTGCTGGTTGTACAACAAAACTGCTAATAAAGCAATAATACAACAGAAATGCTGACAGGAGCTCTCAGTGCTAACAAGATACATTATGCCTGTAAGTAAACCTAAGACTCAGCACAACATTTTCCATTCCTGATACCTCACCTTTACATCTGTGAATATTGACACTAATCCATGATTAACGTTTAGAATAACAGAGAGAGAGCTCTGTGTGTTCTTGTTTTGCAATTCAAGTTTTTTCTTCCGGCGTGAACGATAGTTTGGATCAACTGTGGAATAATATTGTAGAGTTTCCTCCTCAGATCCACTCTCATCATCTACAAGAAAACAACAACAAAATAACTTGATGTGACGAATACAAAAGTTATCAAGGAAAATTACAAGTTTTTCACTTTTAACAACATTCAATTTCATAGCAGTATTTAGGCTAACATTCTAACCATATCAAAACATTCATTTACACATTTCTTTGTGGGATATACAATCACTTTATTTTATATCTTCAAGTCTTCCCTTTATAAACTTAATAGTCTCAGGCAACTGTATCAATCTTATACCACTGTTCGAGAAGATTTATAAAATACATTACCATAATGAATTGTAGATTTGAATTGACTAAAGCTGTCTTTACTGAAAGTATTGATCATTTGGCTGGCCACTGAGAGTCCAACACCATATGAAATATTTTCAAATGTTTCTACAGGAGATGGAGCTGTGGGTTCCCACAATAATAAATCATTGCTGATCCTAGAAAGAAAAAAAACATTATTGTTGCATTATTAAACTTCTTACTATATTCCCGCTTGAATTAAAGCTATTTAATGTGCAACAGTCCTGTAACAGATTTCATAAAAAATAGTCTGCAAAAGGATAAGATGAGTTCAAGAGCACAAATCACAGTAACATGTATTAGTGAGCAAAGAGATGCTAATAATCTGCTCTTTAGATTTTTTTACAAAAATATGATTATTATTAATTACATGTCACTCATTTGATTGTGCAGCACAAATCCTTTACATACGCTAATTCAATGGATATGCCAAAGATAGTTACTTTGGTTGCCTCATGGATGTTAAAGAAATTCACAGGATGCACATTCTAGATTTCTTTGCTTAAGACAGCCTTTTGGGCAATCTGAGTTTAAGTTTTACTTGAAGTGGAAGTGACTTCCCAAGACTTGTCTTATGAGAGGACTGAAGGGGCATGGAGTGCTTAATTAATGGCTGAGGTGTCATGCAGAGTGCAAAATCAGGCTTCTGAGGGATAGCTGAGGCCATAAAAAGGACAGGATTTCATAATTTTCGAGGGTAGGGTTATAGTAATTTAGTGTAAGTGCATATTGATTAGAAATTTAATAAAATTTTGGTTTGTGATTTCACTAAGTACTTAAAGTGTCAATTTCTATATCAACTTCTCTGTTCTTTCAAGACGGGTTCAATTTTCCTTGACGATTTTTGTATGTTATTATATTGTACATTACTAATGCTAAGATTGTAAATAGCCATTTTTTTTCTCTGCCTTATCAAATCTGCTTTATTTAAAACTAATGTCAAGCCATTAAAAAAATGAACTGTGATTAATCTCACTGTTCAATAATAATATACCATTTATTTAAATATTTTTGGCTGTTTTCTACATTTTCAAATATACTGATTTCAATTACAATACAGAACAACAAAGTGTACACTGCTTACTTTATTTTTTATTACAATTATTTGCACTGGGAAAAAAAAGAAATAGTATTTTTCAATTCACCTAATACAATTGTACTGCAATCTCTTTATTATGAAAGTTGAACTTACAAATGTACAACTATATTAAAAAAAACCCTGCATTCAAAAATAAACCCATGTAAAACTTAAGAGCTTGCAAGTCCACTCAGTCTTGCTTCTTGTTCAGCCAATCGCTCAAACAAGTCTGTTTACATTTGCAGGAGATAATACTGCCTGATTCTTGTTTACAATGTCACCTGAAAGTGAGAACAGGCGTTCTCCTGGCACTGTTGTAACTGGCATCGCAAGATATTAACATGTCAAATGCACTGAAGAGTCTTATGTCCCTTCATGCTTCAACCACCATTCCAGGGGACATGCGTCCATGCTGATAACGGGTTCTGCTCAATAACAATCCAAAGCAGTGCAGACTGATGCACATTCATTTTCATTATCTGAGTCAGATTCCACCAGCAGAAAGTTGACCTTTTTTTTTGGTGGTTCGGGTTCTCTAGTTTCCGCATCAGAGTGTTGCTCTTTTAAGACTTCTGAAAGCATGCTTCACACCTTATTCCTCTTGGATTTTGGAAGGCACATCACATTCTTAAACCTTGGGTCGAGTGCTGAAGCTATCTTTAGAAATCTCATACTGGTATCTTCTTTGCGTTTTGTCAAAAAGTGTTCATAAAATGAACAACATGTGCTGGGTCATCATCCAAGACTGCTAAAACATGAAATATATGGCGGAATGTGCGTAAAACAGAGCAGGGGACGTACAATTCTCCCCACAAGGAGTTCAGTTACAAATTTAATTAACTTTTTTTAATGAGCATCATCAGCATGGAAGCATGTCCTCTGGAATGGTGGCCGAAGCCTGAAGAGTCATACGAATGTTCAGCATATCTGACACGTAAATACCTTGCAATGTCAGCTGCAAAAGTGCCATGCAAACGCCTATTCTCACTTTCTGGTGACATTGTAAATAAAAAGCGGGCAGCATTATCTCCCATAAATGTAAACAAACTTGTTTGTCTTAGCAATTAGCTGAGTAAGAAGTAGGACTGAGTGGACTTGTAGGCTCTGAAGTTTTGCATATTTTTTTTACTTCAGTTACATAACAAACAAACAAACAAACAAACAATCTACATTTGTAAGTTGTATTTTCATGATAAAGAGATTGCACTACAGTACTTGTATGAGGTGAATTGAAAAATACTATTTCTTTTGTTTATCATTTTACAGTGCAAATATGTGTAATCAAAAATAATATACACTTTGATTTCAGTTACAACACAGAATACGATGTATATGAAAATATAGAAAAAAATTCCAAAATATTTAATAAATTTCAATGGGCAGGCAGTCTATTGTTTAATAGTTTGATTAAAACTGTAATTGTGATTTTTTTAATTTAATCATACGAGTTAACTGTGATTAATCAACAGCTCTATTTAAAACTATACACACACACACACACACACACACACACAAAGGGAAGGGAAAATAATCTCATTCAACAATTTTTTGAAGTGGAATTTGAAGAGAAGTTCAAGTAGACTGTGGCAACTGTAAGATCTTAAAACAAACATTCATTTGGTGGAAGCAAAAACGTATTTCTTTTATTCTCAACAGAAAAAATCTGCCAAACTGTTCTGAGTGGCTGGCTGCTCAAATAGGGTCCTGGGAGGAGACTTCATTGCACTTCTGAAAATAATTTAGAATAGCATTTATACAGCACTTTAATTTATCCTGTAAGATTTGTACAGCTCTATAACAATGTAATTACTGCTGTAGCTACTGACTTAGTTGTTCTTATGACCAATGAATACACTGATCAGAAGTACAGTCATACTAACCAAGAAAACTAATGCTTATACTCACCTATTGTAAAGTTTCTCATAAAAGCTCTTGTTTGGGAGTGTTAAGTGAACTTTTGGTAACATGAGTTCCAGTACATAATGAGAATTGCTGATTGCTTTATCCTGAAACTCTGTCATCTCAACTGCATCACCTGGCATCACCATCTGAAAATAAAACAAAACATAACAATCTCAAATTGTCGAGGGTTACCTGGAACACAAACTGCATATAAACCAGAAAGGCAATATTCATTTGTATCTACAATGATTCTGTAAACAGTAAGACTTTGTTTTACCTCTTCATTTTCAAACATGACCCTACGAGAGGAAAAAGGAGAAGGTTCTGGTCTTCTAAGATCACAGACATCCTTAAGAGAATGAGATCCTCCTTCCTCTTCCTCTTGAAAGTTTCCATCACCCTCTTCTTCTTCAGCTGCTATCCTTTCCAGAATGGAGTGTATAGCCAGTGGGTTTATTTTCAGTACAATCCTGATATTGAAAAAAGCAAGCAAAATAAAATTATTAGTGATATATGCTGAGAAATTTTACAGTAAATATCCACTGGAGATATATATGTGCCTTTTTCATGAATTAGCCTGTGAAAATGCATTAATACATATAATATGTATAAACTAATACATTAGATGTCCAAATTAATTGTTACATTGCTTACATGTACTATTGTACATAGAAAGTCATCACACTATAAACTTTCATCCAAAAAAGTGTGAGAATCCATTACATTGTCTGGCATAAATCAATGAAAAACAGGACATTCAGAACGTGGATTGAAATTGCCTCTTTAATTTATGTAGCTACATAGGTTGCCACTTTACATTATAGATCGTATTAACATCTAACCAGAGATCTCCCAAACATTAAACATCCTTGTATGTGACATGAACTACAATATCCATGCTCAAGAAGAGGTTCAGTATTAGCTCAATTTTTCTGGTTTTGCACCAGCATCTTAACAGTTAAAAATTAATTTTGTGTTAGATTTTCACTTTAAGAGTATAATAAATTCAGAGGTAGAAGAAAAAGTAAAATGAACATGAACAGTGTACAGATGGAAGAATTGTTTAAACTTTTAGTCATATCAAAAATTAAAAGCAATCATACTGCCAAACATCACACACCTGGCAGTGCCATTATGCATTCCCACAGCTCATCGGGATCCTCACATGTTCAGCTGATTATTTGTTGTGCAGTTATACAGTTGCGCCTTCTTGCCGCATGGGCCGCTGTGGTACCTGCTGACAAGCAAGCCTCTCTGCCTCCCACTCCCACTGCCCTCTGTGCTGAATCCCAGGGTATGTCTACACTACGGAATTATACCGATTTTACAAAAACCGGTTTTTTAAAACAGATTGTATAAAGTTGAGTGCACGTGGCCACACTAAGCACATTAATTCGGCAGTGCGCGTCCATGTACTGAGGCTGGTGTCGATTTCCGGAGCGTTGCACTGTGGGTAGCTATCCCATAGCTATCCCATAGTTTCCGCAGTCTCCCCTGCCCTTGGAATTCTGGGTTGAGATCCCAGTGGCTGACGGGGCAAAAAACATTGTCGCGGGTGGTTCTGGGTACAGCCTCACCCATCCCTCCCTGAAAGCAGCAGACAACCGTTTTGGGCCTTTTTTCCTGGGTGAACTGTGCAAACGCCATAGCACAGCAAGCATGGACCCTGTTGAGCTCCAGACAGCAATCATGGACGTTGCAAACACCTCGCACATTATCGTGCAGTCTTTGCTGAACCAGGACCTGCAAAGCCAGGCGAGGAGGCGGCAGCTACGGCAGAGCGGTGACGAGAGTGATGAGGACATGGACACAGAATTCTCTCAAATCGCCGGCCCCTGCACATTGGAGATCCTGCTCGTAATGGGGCAGGTTCTAGCTATTGAACGCTTAGTGGGACCGCATAGTTTTGCAGGTTTGGGACGATTTCCATTGGCTGCGAAACTTTCGCATGCGTAAGAGCACTTTCATGGAACTTTGTGACTTGCTTTCCTCAGCCCTGAAACGCCAGAATACCAAGATGAGAGCAGCCCTCACAGCGGAGAAGCGAGTGGCAATAGCCCTCTGGAAGTTTGCAATACCAGACAGCTACCGGTCAGTCGGGAATCAATTTGGAGTGGGAAAATCTACTGTGGAGGCTGCTATGATGCAAGTAGCCAAAGCAATCTTTAAGCTGCTGCTACGAAAGGTTGTGACTCTGGGAAATGTGCAGGCCATAGTGGATGGCTTTGCTGCAATGGGATTCCCTAACTGTGGTGGGGCAATAGATGGAACTCATATCCCTATCTTGGCACCGGAGCATCAGGGCACCCATTACGTAAACCGCAAGCGGTACTTTTCAATGGTGCTGCAAGCACTGGTGGATCACAAGGGACGTTTCACCACCATCCACGTGGGATGGCCAGGAAGGGTTCATGACGCTCGCGTCTTCAGGAACAATACTCTGTTTAAACGGCTGCAGCGTGGGAATTACTTCCCAGACCAGAAAATAACAGTTGGGGATGTTGAAATGCCTGTAGTTCTCCTGGGGAACCCAGCCTACCCCTTGATGCCATGGCTCATGAAACCATACACAGGCAGCCTGGACAGTAGTCAGGAGCTGTTCAACTACAGGCTCAGCAAGTGCAGAATGGTGGTAGAATGTGCTTTTGGCCGTTTAAAGGCGCGCTGGCGCACATTACTCACTCAATCAGACTTCAGCCAAACCAGTGTCCCCTTTGTTATTGCAGCTTGCTATGTGCTCCACAATCTCTGTGAGAGTAAGGGGGAGACCTTTATGGTGGGGTGTGAGGCTGAGGCAAATCACCTGGCTGCTGATTATATGCAACCAGACACCAGGGCGATTAGAAGAGCACACCAGGAAGCGGTGCGCATCAGAGAAGCTTTGATAATGAGTTTCATCACGGGTCAGGGTACGGTGTGACTGTTGTGTTTGTTTCCCCTTGATGAACCCCCCACCCCCCGATTGACTCATTCCCTGTAAACAACCCACCCGCTCCCTTAGATTACAGCTTGCTTAAGGAAATAAAGTTACTATTGTTTAAAAATCAAGTATTCTTTATTAATTCATTATAAAAAGAGAGAAAGAACTGACAAGGTATTCCGGGTGTGGCTTGGGAGGATAGGAGGGAAGGAAAAGGCCACTAAAAAAATTTCAAAGTAATGACAGCCTTTTGGTTGGGCTGTCCACGGGGGTGGAGTGGGCGGGTGCATGGAGCCTCCCTTCACACGTTCTTACACGTCTGGGTGAGGAGGATGTGGAATATGTGAGGGTGGTTATACAGGGGCTGCAATGGCACTCTGTGATCCTGCTGCTCTTCCTGAAGCTCCACCAGACGCCGGAGCATGTCAGTTTGATCATGCAGCAGCCCCAGAGTTGCATCCCGACACCACTGATCTTCCTGCCGCCACCTCTCATCTCGAGCGTCTCTCCTGTCCTCACGTTCACTGGCATCTTTCCTGTAATTTGATACCACGTCCTTCCACTCATTCAGATGAGTTCTTTCATTGCGGGTCACTTCCATGATTTCCGAGAACATTTCGTCTCACGTTTTTTTTTTCCGCCGCCTTATCTGAGATAGCCTTCGGGATGGAGTACGGAGGCATGAAAAACTTGCAGCTGCATGAGGGAGGGAAAAAAGAGAGAGAAGTATTTAAAAAGATACATTTTGCAGAACAATGGTTATACTCTTTCACAGTGAACAATACTATTCACCTTACATAGCACATGTGATTTCACTACAAGGTCACATTTTGCATCTTGAGTGCCTGCGGCTCTGGTGTTAGACATCTCACAGACGTAGGTCCGGGCAGCAGAATTTGGCTTACATGCGGCCATGGTAAGCCACTGTCTTCTACAGCCTTCATATATCCAGCGCCCTCCTTTACCAAATAGCAAGCAAAGCCCATTCAGTGCTGCTTCTTTCCTGTTAACTTGCAGCAGCAGAAACCAGCCCCCCCCCATCCAATTCTCTGGGATGATCGCTTTACCACTCCTCCCACCGCGTGACTGGTATCATGGAAGATCACTGCTAAACACCTCCCTCCCCGCGCCCCACCACCGTGTGGCTGGTAGCAGGGAAAAACCTCAGCGCGAATCACCCGCCCCCCTCCTCCTGCTTGGCTACCTGCAAGAAAGGATTTCTTTTAAGCAACAGGCAAACAGACCACTAGGAATGGCCATCTCTGTCTCCTTAATAAAATTCCGGAATTTCAGCCAGGTTACCATGAACGATATCACTCTCCTGAGGATAACACAGCAAGATAAAGAATGTATGTTGCTTCAGTGCCAGCAAACACCAGGACCATACGCAGCTAGGCTTTGTCATGCAATGATACCAGATTACTTGCTACATGCATGGCATGGTAAAGTGTCCTACCATGGAGGACGGAATAAAGCTGCCCTGCCCACAAACCTTCTGCAAAGGCTTTTGGAGTACCTTCAGGAGAGCTTCATGGAGATGTCCCTGGAGGATTTCCGCTACATCCCCAGACATGTTAACAGACTTTTCCAGTAACTGTACTGGCCACGAATGCATCCCAAGTCCTCAGGGCAAATTAATCATTAAAAGACATTTGCTTTTAAACCATGTTTTATATTTATAAAGGTACACTCACCAGAGGTCCCTTCCATGGCTTCATTGTCTGGGATAGTGACTTGGGAGGGATGGGAGGGTAAATCCGTCTGGGTGAGAAAAAGCTCCTGGCTGTTGGGGAGAACGGAGTGCTGTTTGCTCTCTGCAAGCTCGTCCTCCTCTTCCTCCTCCTCATCTTCCCCGTCCGCAGAATCCTCAGGCATGGCTGAGATTACCACCCCCACCTCGGAATCCACGGACAGGGGTGGGGTAGTGGTGGCGGATCCCGAGAATTGCATGCAGCTCAGCGTAGAAGTGGCATGTTTTCGGCCCTACCCCGGACCTTCCGTTTGCTTCTTTGGTTTTCTGGTAGGCTTATCTGAGCTCCTTAACTTTCACACGACACTGTACTGAGTCCCTGGTGTGTGTGGCCTCTCTGCATCATGGCCTCGGAAATTTTTTCAAATGTTTTTTCATTTCATCTTTTGGAACGGAGTTCTGTTAGCACGGAATCCTCTCCCCATAGAGCAATCAGATATAGTACCTCCCGTGCAGTCCATGCTGGAGCTCTTTTTCGATTCTCAGGAGACTGCATTGTTACCTGTGCTGATGAGCTCTGCGTGGTCACCTGTACTGGTGAGCTCTCCATGCTGGCCAAACAGGAAATGAAATTCAAAAGTTCGCGGGGCTTTTCCTGTCTACCTGGCCAGTGCATCCGAGTTCAGATTGCTTTCCAGAGCGGTCACAATGGTGCACTGTGGAATACTGCCCAGAGGCCAATACCATCTATTTGCGGCCACACTAACCCTAATCCGATATGGTAATACCAATTTCAGCGCTACTCCTCTCGTCCGGGAGGAGTACAGAAACCGGTTTAAAGAGCCCTTTATATCGATATAAAGGGCCTCGTAGTGTGGACGGGTGCAGGGTTAAATCGGTTTAACGCTGCTAAATTTGGTTTAAATGCGTAGTGTAGACCAGGCCCCAGCCAGGAAGAGACAGTAGCACTCTACCAGCAGCACAAGGCGAGGGGCTCAATACTGACTCCAGGCTTCCTCACCATCTAGCTTGCTAAATCAGGGTGTCTCTTCCCTCCCCCATCACTCATACCTTATGCACCTCAGCAGCCCCAGGCACCACATTACATACCCATCACATATGAGTTCTGGTGAAAATGCTCTATGCATCTGAGAAGTGAGCCATCCATCCGCTAGCATCTCCAGTCACCCCATTACCTCCAGACAACTCCACCAGCCATCACCCCTACATAACATCTTTGGACTCTCTCACCACCCAGCTTTCTTCTCTTATAATTCTCCATTCACCTAGCTTTTCCCCACCAAAAGTGTAGGAGTTTAGTTATAATTGGCTCACTCCATCCAGAAGTCATATTATCCACTAATAAAGATTTGTGTTATTTCTGCATGTAAGATTTCTTCATTTCTAGGTTTTATTCAATTATAGGGCTCAATCACGACAAATTCTGATATTTAAAGTAGCGGTCTCACGGACTGTTTCTTTATATTAGTTATTAGAGAAAGTGTTGATTTTAAAAAGATGATGAAAAATTAAAGATATTTTACCGTGGCCAATCAAAGTTGTCAGATGATATCATATCTCCATCTATGCCACTGGACACTTGAAAGAACTTTATTGAAGATTCTGTTTTATCTTCTTCAAATAAGCCTTAAATACGAGAAAAGTTTGTAGAAAGATCAAAAATACAGGGGCCGGAATCTGCCTGCAGGTATAGCTGAGCAGAACCCTGCTCTATGACTTTAACAATTTTGAAGCTATTGCTTTTACAATGTTGATATCTAGCAACTCCAGTAAAACAAGTCACATCTTAAGTATCTCTTTGTCCTAACAACAACTACAAACTGTATTACCCAGAAAGACTTTACTTTAACTTCAGTAAGCTTTTGCCTGTATTTATTGGTACATTTCAGCTAGAAACAGAAACCTTAATTATATAATGCAAGTAAAAATATTAAACACTAAGTGTAATTATCTTGGATTATGATTCAGTTTTGTATCATGCTAAGACATATACTTTGACTTGGGTTGACGTTCTATCAGAGAAATACCGGAAACTGAAATAACACAGCTAAAATGCTCCTAAGAGCAAAATGAAAGTTGTATTCTCAAGAGGGCAAGAGTTCTATTTAAAGTTGCAAGACCTCTTTGTCAACCAAATGACTGTTTGACAATTGACAAGTATAGTTAGCATTAATATAACATTTGTACTTCTTACCACCTAGCTCTTTGAAAGTAAGCTCCAGTTTAACTTGTTCTGGAGTTGAACCTCCTATAAACTCAGTCTTGAATTCCATATCTGTAAATTCAAGATGAAGGATTTCCTTCTGAAGTGATTTTTTAAACCATGGTCCTCTTTCCTGATCTGATCGCAGGTCAGGTATAGGGAAGCGAACAGAAAGATCTAATGCTGGTGAAGTAACTTGCACAGAAATTCTACAGTTTGCTGGTGTACATGAATCATCCAGAAAAACTTCGGTAAACGCTTTGTGCTAGAAAATACAAAGTGAAAAACAAACTAGAGAAGCAGCATTAAAAAAACAACACCCCCCCCAAACCCACTTTACTGACTTGTTAAAATGGTTATAATAGGTAAAGCTGCAATTTTTTTATACAATTTCATACAGTACTGTACATGAACTATAAGAGAATCTGGACCACCCGTACTTTTTTTTTTGCTAAGCTATTAGAACAGGTACTGTCAAGCTTCTATATTTAATCAGGATTGAAAAAAATGAAGTATTCAGGACAGAGCCATAGAGGTATAAAATTTGAACCAGCGGTGCAGGGCTGCTTCTAGATTCCCATTATTGGAAGATCAAATAGGTATTTTGGGGCACCTGTATTTAAAAAACAAAACAACCTTCCAAGACAGGGGTCAACAACCTTTCAGAAGTGGTGTGCCGAGTCTTCATTTATTAAAACTCTAATTTAAGGTTTCGCGTGCAAGTGATACATTTTAACGTTTTTAGAAGGTTTCTTTCTATAAGTCTATAATATATAACTAAACTATTGTTGTATGTAAAGCAAATAAGGTTTTTAAAATGTTTAAGAAGCTTCATTTAAAATCAAATTAAAATGCAGAGCCCCTCGGGCTGGTGGCCAGGACCCAGGCAGTGTGAGTGCCACTGAAAATCAGCTCGCCTGCCGACTTCGGCACCCATGCCATAGGTTTCCTACCCCTGAGCTATGGGTTAGTTAGATGCCTAGAAAATCTTGGATTTTAAGAGTTTAAAAAAGTCAAATTTGGCTAATATGTCGGTATTTATAATTTATATAAAAAGATGACAACTCTTCAATCTGCCACTGCCCCACTACTTTACATTGGATGGCTTTGTACATATTCTGGCCAGACAATAATTTTGAACTCCTTTAAAATGTTCCCTTTGCCTCCTGGTAGCTCCAGGCCTGCCAGCACACACACAAATTAATTTCACTCACCAGACTAATGTGTTTGTTGTAAGATGTGTACATGTGAGATGCCATCATCTCCACCGTGGTTAGTTTCTGTGGCTGAAGTAAAGAATTTAGTCTGTCTACAATACTAATATCCAGTTCACAAAATACTGGACTTAGCTTGATTTGTAATTCTGCTTTCTGTGGAACAGAGCTCAGTCTTCCTTGACTACCCTACAAAAATAAGTACATCAATATTCTCAATTAAATACTGAAAAATAAGTTACAAAAACAAAGGATGCTTGCAATATACATCTGTCTATGCAACTATCAGGATTAATAAAATTACCTTTAAAGATTAGAGAAAACATATTATGCTACAGCATAATGCAACAATGCAGTCAGGTGGGGTTTTTTTCAACCTTACCTGAGGTCCTCTGTTATCTGAGTGCTTATAATGGAGTTGAAGGCATGAAAGAGGATGTGTATCATTTCCTTTTTCAGAATGAAATGTTAGCAGCTTGAAAATAAAAAATAAAATAATTAATAGATGTAAAACAAACAAAAGAACTAGAGAGTAGGAAAAAGCATAGTCTACCTGGCCCAAGCTGCCAGCCAATCCAGTATTCAGCTGCTTGTTTGATAGCCACAGGCCCAATAAAGAACCACAACTTCTGATTCAGACGGGGGAGACTACCCAGAAAGCCCTGACCCTCACATACCACATTTGAGGAGACAGATAGCAAGTGATCAACAAGCACAGGCGCAGCTGGGAGCAGATGGACTATAGCACCTGAATGACAGCAACTAGGGCCACCATCACGAATCCAGTATCATAGACTCATCTCAATCTGAGTATGAGCAAGGAGGAGTTGGGCCAAGAGCAATCACCTAAGAAAACCTGTCCACTGCCCAACTGGATAGGGTGGCAAGCAGCACTTCCTTTGAAATGTTTCAACCTCATTTTCAAAACAAAGATCCTTTTGCTTCACACACACAAAACATTAGAGAACTCTACAGGCTTGATCCTTTGGCGGCAGGGAAGAGGACATTGTTGATCACTATCTGAGTTTTCAATTAAAATTTAAGACGTCTTAACGTTATCCAATCACTACAAAAAGACAATAAATTAGTAATCTTAACTTTTCCACTTCTAAGAGTAGTGTAGGATTTCCCTTCTGAAAACCTCTCCAGTTAACATTTCAATTGCCCTGGTGCTTGCCTAACAATAGTACTTTTAATTACCTCTGTATAGTGAGGTTGAATGGAGCAGGAGTCGGTAGAGAAAAGACATTCCAGTAGTTCCATATGCCCAATGGACAAATCTGTGCTGATGCATCGAGAAGTAGACCTTTGTCTTTGTTCATAAGAGACTTTGATACCAGTACCTATAAATCTGTTATGAGAAATAAAGGTATAAATATGTATAAAATGGATTGCTGCAATCATTTTGAAAATTCAGAAACATCTTGTGTGTGTGTGCGTGCGTGTGTGCATCCATATGTTAGGGCTGTCAAGAGATTAAAAAACTAATTATGATTTATCACTCTGTTAAACAATAATAGAATACCATTTATTTAAATTTTTTGATGTTTTCCACATTTTCAAATATACTGATTTCAATTACAACAAACGATGCAAAGTGTACAGTGCTCACTTTATATTTATTTTTTATTATAAATATTTGCACTGTAAAAAATGAATGAAATCATATTTTTCAATTCATCTAATACAACTACTGTAGTGCAATCTCTAAGGTGAAAGTTGAATTTACATATATGGAATTAGGTACCAAAAAAAAAAATAAAACAACCTGCATTCAAAAATAAAGCAATGTAAAACTTAACAAGGCCACTCAGTCCTACTTCTTGTTCAGTCAATCGCTCAGACAAACAAGTCTGTTTACATTTGCAGGAGATAATACTGCCTGATTCTTGTTTACAATGTCACCTGAAAGTGAGAACAGGCATTCTCCTGGCACTGTTGTAGCTGGCATCGCAAGATATTTACGTGCCAGATGCACTGAAGAGTCGTATATTCCTTCATGCTCAACCACCATTCCAGGGGACATACGTCCATGCTGATGACGGGTTCTGCTCGATAACAATCCAAAGCGGTACAGACTGATGCACGTTCATTTTCATTATCTGAGTCAGATGCCACAGCAGAAAGTTGATTCTTTTTTGATGCTTCGGGTTCTGTAGTTTCCACATCAGAGTGTTGCTCTTTTAAGACTTCTGAAAGCATGCTTCACTCCTTGTTCCTCTCGGATTTTTGAAGGCACATCACATTCTTCAACCTTGGGTCGAGTGCTGTAGCTATCTTTAGAAATCTCACATTGGTACCTTCTTTGCATTTTGTCAAATCTGTAGTGAAAGTGTTCTTAAAATGAACAACATGTGCTGGGTCATCATCCAAGACTGCTATAACATGAAATATATGGCGGAATGTGCGTAAAACAGAGCAGGAGGCATACAATTCTCCCCACAAGGAGTTCAGTCACAAATTTAATTAACAAATTTTTTTTTAACGAGCATCACCAGTATGGAAGCACATTCTCTGGATTGATGGGCAAGCACTGACAGGGCATACGAATGTTTAGCATATCTGGCATGTAAATACCTTGCAATGCCAGCTATAAAAGTGCCACGCAAATGCCTGTTCTCACTTTCTGGTGACACTGTAAATAAAATGCCGGCAGCATTATCTCCCATAAATGTAAACAAACTTACTTGTCTTAGCAATTGGCTGAACAAAAAGTAAGACTCAGTGAACTTGTAGGCTCTGAAGTTTTGCACTGTTTTTGAGTGCAGTTATGTAACAAAAAAAATCTACATTTGTAAGTTGCACTGTCACAATAAAGAGATTGCACTACAGTACTTGTATGAGGTGAACTAAAAAAACCTATTTTTTACAGTGCAAATATTTGTAATCAATAATAATATAAAGTGACCACTGCAGACTTTGTATTCTCTGTTGTAAGTGAAATCAATATATTTGAAAATATAGGAATACATCCAAAATATTTAATAAATTTCAATCAGTATTCTATTGTTTAACATTGCAATTAAATTTTTTTTTTGAGTTAACTATGTGAGCTAACTGCGATTAATTACTTCTTGGGGAATTCACCAGTTTCACTTATTTTGGTAATTTATTTGAACTACCATACAGAAAAAAACAAAAACAAAAAAACAAAAAGACACTGTAACTGCTCAGCATTTCCTAAACACATGAAAGTTAAGCCGCAAATACTTGGTAGCCAATACACTGCATTCCAGTAATAATCCTGGATTTTCATTTAAATAACATTACTTTTATTGTGGTGTTCTGTAAAGTAAAATGCTGCTTTAAATTACTCAGACTTTCACACTGTTTTGCTAATCACTGTCCTGCTTTTTTTTTAAATAGATAAGTAAAATAGATCCTGAGCTGTAATCTAACCACACTCTGCCTCTCTGGTACAGGAAGAAAAGCGAGTAAGCACACAGACTTTCCTAGCTGAGGATTCGGTTACTGTCATTTACAATAAGGCTCCTTTACACCACTCTGGAAAGATAAAGGAGCCTTAATTGACTAAGAATGGGAACAACTAACAGTAGGAAAATTAGCAGCCTACCTTCTTAGGCCTGGTCTACACTACGCGTTTATACCGATTTTAGCAGCGTTAAACCGATTTAACCCTGCACCCGTCCACACTACGAGGCCCTTTATATCGATATAAAGGGCTCTTTAAACCGGTTTCTATACTCCTCCCCGAAAAGAGGAGTAGCGCTGAAATCGGTATTACCATATCAGATTAGGGTTAGTGTGGCCACAAATCGACGGTATTGGCCTCCGGGCAGTATTCCACAGTGCACCATTGTAACTGCTCTGGACAGCAGTCTGAACTCGGATGCACTGGCCAGGTAGACAGGAAAAGCCCCGTGAACTTCTGAATTTCATTTCCTGTTTGCCCAGCGTAGAGCTCTGATCAGCATGGGTGGCGATGCTGTCTCAAATCCAAAAAGAGCTCCAGCATTGACCATACGGGAGATAGTGGATCTGATCGCTGTATGGGGAGGCAAATCTGTTCTATCAGAGCTCCGTTCCAGAAGACGAAATGCCAAAGCATTTGAAAAAAATCTCCAGATAGAGGCCACAGCAGAGACTCAGCATAGTGCTGCGTGACAAGCGTAACAGAAAGCCAAAGAATCAAATGGATGCTCATGGAGGGAGAGAGGGGGTACTGAGGACTCCTGCTATCCCACAGTCCCCGCAGTCTCTGAAAAGCATTTGCATTATTGGCTGAGCTCCAAATACCTGTAGGGTCAAACACATTGTCCGGGGTGGTTCAGGGTATAGCTCATCAATTTACCCCTCCTTCCCCCCCTCCTGTGAAAGAAAAGGGAAAAAAATCGTTTCTTGACTTTTTTATATGTCATCCTATGTCTACTCCATGCTGCTAGTAGACGCGATGCTGCGGCACTGAACAGCAGCACCCTCTCCCCTCTTCTTCCCTCCCCGGTGGCAGACGGTACAAATTGACTGCTATCCATATTCATAATCAGCCCGTGAGTGCTCCTGGCTGGCCTCAGGTGAGGTCAGCCGGGGGCGCCTGGGTAAAAATAGGAATGACTCCCGGTCATTCCCAGTAGATGGTACAGAATGGCTGGTAACCATCTTCATCATAGTAACTGGGGGCTCAGCTCCATCAGCCCCCTCTTTTCATGTCTAAAGAAAAGATTCTGTACTGCCTGGACTATCATAGCAGTGGGATGCTGGGCTCCTCTCCTCTGCACTGTTTAATGTCCTGCCTGGACTATCATAGCAGCTGGAGGCTGCCTCCCACTCATTTTATCTCACTAACAAGTCAGTGTTTCTTGTTCATGCATTCTTTATTACTTCATCACACAAATGAGGGGAACACTGCAATGGTAGCTCAGGAGGGTTGGGGGAGCAGGGAAGCAACAGGTGGGGTTGTTGCAGGGGCACCCCCTAGAATGGCGTGCAGCTCATCATTTCTGTGGGCTCTGACATGGAGCGGCTGTGCTCTCTAGTACACTGGTTCTCTAGCACACTTGCCCCATATTCTAGGCAGGACTGACTCTATTTTTAGTACAACATAAAGGAGGGAATGACCCGGGGGGTCATTCCCATTTTTGTCTTTGCGCCCCCAGACGACCTCAGACAGGAGCACCCAGGACAGCAGCAGACGGTACAGAACGACTGATAACCGTCACCTCATCGCCAATTTCCAATGGCATGGCAGACGGTACAGAACAACTGATAAACGTCTCTGCTTTCTTGCAAAGGCAAATGAATGCTGCTGTGTAGCGCCGCAGTACCGCCTCTGTTAGCAGCATCCAGTACACATACGGTGACAGTGACCAAAGGCAAAACGGGCTCCATGGTTGCCATGCTATAGTGTCTGCTAGACCAATCCAGGGAAAAAGGGCATGAAATGATTGTCTGCCTTGCTTTCACGGACGAAGGAATGAGTGACGACATTTACCCAGAATCACCCACGACACTGTTTTTGCACCATCATGCATTGGGATCTCAACCTAGAATTCCAATGGGCGGGGGTGACTGCAGGAACTATGGGATAACTACGGGTAGCTACCCACAGTGCAACCCTCTGGAACTTGAGGCTAGCCTGGGTACATGGACGCACACCACTGAATTAATGTGATTAGTGTGGCCGCATGCGCTCGACTTTATACAATCTGTTTTACAAAACCGGTTTATGTAAAATCGGAATAATCCCGTAGTGTAGACGTACCCTTAGTTGTTACATCTCTGCCTCAGGGACAGAGCCTGACTGGGGCTCAAGAGCTGCAAGTGGCTCTTTAATGTGTCTACTGAGGCTCTTTGCAGCACATGATATTAAAGCTCTGTGTGATTTAATTATTAACCAATCTAAGATATTAACTAATCAGGATTCTTTTACTATGTTATTAACCAACTGTAGAATACCTGGTCAGGACAGTCATTTTCCTGTGAGAATAATATATATAATAGTAAATGAAACCATGAATTCACACTGCTGTGGCTCTTTTGGGTAACATTAATTGCTAATTTGGCTCTTGAACCACTGAGGTCTGAGTATCACTCCATTAGTACTTAAAATAGAATCTGACATTAGGAACCTAGAATAATGGAATCCACCTATTCTGCCTTCAACAGTGACCAATGCCCAATGCTTCAGAGGAACACATAAAACCTCTCCAATGCACATATTGTAATTTAGCAATATTATGCCATGGAAAAATTGGTTCCTGACTCCTGGATGATTTTGTTCACTTTTTTATTGTGCCCCAACTGACATCTCATTTTGCATTACAAAGAAAAACAAACTCACTCAAAACCACAGACCGCTTGTGCAATAAGGCTGCTCTATAAACTATACCGACTTCGTAAAGACGCTGTATAAAACAGAGAAACATCCTGATTTATGCCCCAGACCCTGTGTGTTTGATTGCAGAACCTGCATCTGTCTTGATCGATCTCAGCATTAAGAGATTTAGGATGAGTTATGCACACACAGTTCTTTTTTTCCTGAGATTTTTCATTTTGCAACTCAAACCGTCCCAAACTATTTTAAACATTTAATGAAAAAACAAACAAACAATCTTCTACTATGTTAAATAAAGTATGATTTGATTCCAAATATTCATGGACATAAACCTAAATTGTCAAAGCTTATTTAAAAGAATATTTGGTTCTTTGTTTGTTGTATTAGTTAATAGGCAAAGTTGTACCTAAGGTGGTCATGAGAACAAGCTTCTGCAAACACTTCTCGGAAGGACAGAAAATCTTCTGTTGAAAACTTAACTGGATCAATCTTTTCTATTCGGGTAAAGAAATCCAGTGTCATTGGTGTCAGCGGGTTAAGATTCAGTGATGTTTCAGGTGGTGGTAGAGGGTCAATGTGAAGTACAGATACTGAGAAAGTGCCCAGTGCCAGTCTAAAAAGAAGTTCAGGCCTGGATTCATCCACTGAAACAGATCTGGATGGAAGTGCTGAAATACAAAATTAAATCAAATTTCTTACTAAAAGTTAGTTTTCAATAGCAACTTGTACATCTATTACACTTACCAACATAGCCTTAAGAAATGCATAAATGTCAAACTATGAAAACTACGCAAATCACAATAAGACGAATTTTATACACTGTAATATACTGAGTCTTTGTTTAATTACAGAATACTTACACTTTGTGTAGAACTACTTTTGTTGACGTTATCTTCCCTTACCTCATTTCTAAATTTGGCCAAATCCCCCACATACATGAAAAATATCCATGTAAACCTCTCACTCACTTAAGAGAAAGCAGCTAAGCAGGAATCTGTGCAATAGACATGTCATGAAGTGCACCACTCAGCATAATCTTTACAAACTGTACTGTCTAGAGGAAAAGATACACACTAATTGAAGAAGCACTTAGAGAAAGGTCACATTTTGGTCTTCTGGATTTTGATGCTCTTTTGCCAAGTTTCAGAACAACAATGAAAAATGTCTAACAGTATAAAATGATTAGGAGGTAAACACATGTTTTTACTTACAAGTCCTTCTGAAAGGAGTTTGGTGAACAGTACTGGGTGTAAATGATGAACTTCTTGGTGGTGGTGGTGGTGGTGGTTCTTGTTTATTAGGGTCATGAAAATCACCCCACATTGGCTGAAGCTAAAACACAAATATATCTGATCTCTCATCTGCATAACACAACAGTTCTCAAGCTAATGCAAGCAGTAACGTATGACCATAAAACAGTATGCAAGACCTTTGTACATATATGCTATCAAAAGTAGTTTTCCAGCTTGTCATTTTCACAGTATATTAATCAATACGTTGTCTATTGTTTATCTGGATGTTAAGCTACATTCTTTAGCTCTCATGATGACCTTCCCTTTGTATTTCTGAAAGGGAGATAACATTGCCCTCACAACTAACACATGTTCTTCTGTTACCCAATGGAAATTAGAACTGCTCTCTATGACCTCCATTCAGCAAAGTAATTAAAAGAATGTGCATAAGAACTGAGTAGAGATGAACATAAACCACAGTAATACTTTGCTGAATTACAGGCTATGACCTTAACTTAGGCAATACCACAACTTTGTGTGCTTCTATTGTGTTCCTAGCCTTCTATATTAAACATAGAAATGTAGCACAAGGGTGTGTCACAAATACTCCACATAAACTTATAGCAGCTTGGAAATATACATAGTCTATTTCCTGGTCTTCAAGCCAAACAAATTAATAACTTATGGAATTCCTAGGTTTCATAGCTGCAGCTTGCTGTGGAAATTATCACTGAAAATCTACCTAACTCCTTAATAAAGGAAAGCCAGAAAGTGATTTATGCATTAAGGAACCATACAAATTTGCTTGTTGATAATGCCACTGGAACAGTAGGCTTAACATGTTTCTATTATCTGAGAATTTTTCAATAGCAGTAGCAATGAGGAATCAGTATCAAAAAAAAGCTTTTACTCTATAAAGATATTAACTGTAAATAATACTATACCACTGTAGCACTCAATGGAGAACCTGCTGGTGTAGTAGTGTATGTACTAGTTAAAGACAGGTCTAGATCCATAGTTGGTGGGTCTCCAAGAGGTGGAAGAGAGGAGAGACTGTGAGACATGTCCATGTCAGCCATTGAGAAGAAAACTTCTTCTTCTAAGGAGAAATTATGTATAATCAATAGGGTTTTTTTCTAATGACAAACATTAACTTTAGTTATAATACACCAAATTAATCATAGCTGCAGAAACAAAATAGTCGGGATATGACATTAACTAGCTAAAAGTTTATTCACAGCATTTCCTAGTTCACTTATACTGAAGCCCAATAATAACCAAGAGGAAAAAATATTTTTCCAAACAAGAGTGCATGACCAAGGCAACGCAAAACACCAAATTCCAGCAATGTTATGAGTATACACATAATAAAAAATGTTTCCATTTATTTTCATGTTCAGGTTAAGGCTGCTACAGGTTGCAGTGATTAATTCACACTTCCCATGCTGAATCAAGATATGAACTGGCACCTAAAAAAACCAGTAACAAATTATCCATGAGCTCAAAATTAAAAGTAAAGCAGTTCACATTTAATACAAACAATCATAAAATAAATTATAAGAACAGATAAAATAATAGACTGTTGTAAACCTTTGTTAATGGAGCTGTACTAATCTAAGTACTGGCATCTTTCAGATTCCAGGTTTCTTCTCCATGAAATTCATGTCTTAAATCCAAATACATTCCACCAGTACATGCATGTTTAAACTAGGTTTTATAATAGAAAACCAAAAGAAAGTTTTATAGTATTCTATATTTCACTTAGTTCCTTCAAAAATTAGTTCTGAAAGGGATTTTACAGACCTAGGGTCTGTTTCGTTGTGTATTAGTGTCCAGACTATTAAATGCCCCAAATGAACGACTTCAGTCTCAGCTAGTACCATGAATAGGCCTTATATCCTGATTTAAGGGTATAATTAGTGGTAGACAATAAATCTATAAAGGTTACTGTTATTTTGCCCTTTTGAAAGATCAAGAGTACTTTAGCACTGTACATTACAAATTATTTTGCATGATGTTGATACTAGGCTGTCTGACATACTGGCATCATGTCTCATACTTACCACGGCTAGAAGGTGTTCTGGTGGTCTCTGTCTCGTAAAAGCTCTGCTCAGATGATGCTACTGCTGACAAAGATTCTTTTCTTAAGTAACGTTTCAGCTCCATCTGAATCCGATATTCGTCCTCCTGTTGCATTGGTCGGTTCTTTCTATCTTTATTTGATAATTCTATCCTGCTGGGGCTCTCTGTATTCAAATAGAGGAAATGGAAACATAATTTGTATTTCCCTTCCATTCCGCCATGGAAAACTTCAACAACTAGTCAGAAAACTGACTGACATTTTATGAACTTATCTTCCATTTTCACTTCTCCAAATACAAACCAGCATGGAAAACTAACTCCTTTTCCTTCTGTATTATTATGCCCAAAACTAAGAGGAATATTTTGAGGTTATGTAGTCAGAATAGTTACAGATTCTGTTTTTAAAAGTTCTAGTCCATGTTGGCTTTAGAGGAATATGGAACTTCATCTATAAATGACATTATAACATGAATTGGCCCTATTTAATCAATGGAATAGGAAAATATTTCCAACATTCTTCCAAGGATATTAATATCATTACCTAAATTGACATAGTAACTGAATATGCAGCATTGGGAATATATCTAGTTATACACTTGATCCAGTAAAATAAGTTTTATTATTTTATACACTAGGATTCCAAAAAGGACTGTACATTTATATGAACAATGGGAGCATCCATAGTTATATTAAGTCTGGTCTATACTACAGGCTTATATCAACATGAAAAATCCACAGCGCTAAACCATCTCCTCCTGTGTAGACAGCGTTATGTTGGCAGAAGAGCTTCTCCCATTGACATAGCTACCACCTCTTGGGGAGATGGATTAAGCACGCCGAGAGGAGAGCTCTCTCCCATTGGTGTAGAGTGTCTTCATTAAAGCGTTACTGTGGTGCAGCTGCATCAGTGCAGCTGGACTTGATGGATCCCACTCTGGTTCAAATCATCCAAACAAAACTGTTTCACTATTATGTTGTCCTTTTCTCTCTCCACCACTCCTCTTCCCCAGGCATTTGATTGTATTCTCCACCTGTTAGCGCAGCACAAACTAAGATTTCAAGCTCTTTTAAAGAGGCTGTTACATATGTGTACACCACATAGAACAATGAAGCCTGGAGACCTGATTGGGGCCTCTAGGTCTTATCTTTAAGCAAATAAATAGATAATTAACATTAATCATTAATCATTAATAATTAATAATCTGAGAACTTGTTTATTGTGCAAGCTCTCTTTACTGCTTTCTATCTCATCAAATACACATTTAATAGTAATATAATGTTTACTTGCCTGGCCCAGCAATGGCTGCTAACATGTCCAATAGAAGATGTACCTGCCTTGGTGACAGGAATAGGTGTATAGAGTCTATCTCCCCATCTACATCCAACTTTAAAAAAAAAAAATTATAAATTCTTAGAACAAAGACATGTGTGTTAAGCTTCCCCAATCAACTATAAGTCACTAGATAGTGTACCGCGTCACTCTATAGCAGTGGCTCTCAAGCTTTCCAGACTATTGTACCCCTTTCAGAAATCTGATTTGTCTGGCATACCTTCAAGTTTCAACTCACTTAAAAACTATTTGCTTACAAAATCAGACATAAAAAATACAAAATACAAAAGCATCAGAGTACACTATTACTGAAAAATGGCTTTTTTATTTTTACCATATAATTATAAAATAAATCAACTGGAATATAAATACTGTACTTACATTTCAGTGTATAATATATAGAGCTATACTGACTTCGCTAGTGCTTTTTATGCTTTTATGTATTGTAAAACTAGGCAAATATCTAGATGAGTTGATGTACACCCAGAAGACCTCTGTGTACCCCCAGGGGTACACTTACTCCTGGTTGAGAATCACTGCTTTGTAGGGCAAGTAAACTAAAGTCCTTATTCTCCTCCTTTCACTCTCTTCTCTGCCACCACCTCCATGCTGCTTTTAAGTGAACTGCAGGTTATATCTGGAAGCTTTGAAGGATATAGTCTTCCTGCAACATCTGGGATTGAACCTTCATATTCTTCCAATTGGAAACAGCCTGAAATTTAACTATACAATTGCTTCCAACATTGGAGTTCCTACCAGTTCTACGAAACATTGCTACTGTGCCAATGACTATTTATTTTGTTATGCTATACACAAAACAAACAAAACCACACAAAAACCATGCATCGCTGGAGAAAAATTCAGCATCATTATTAAGCAGTTAGCGATTTTGTTTCTTTAATACTCTTGAATGAAATTAATGGCACCGACATAAGGCTTATTTTATATACTACATACAGAATAGTAGAACTTGCACCTTATGTGGTACATTTCCTTAAAAATTCAAATACTTTTCACATAAATACTAGCCTATCTATATTATACAAAATTACTGATTTTCTTAAATAATGTTGTGGGTTATACCTAAGATTTATTATAAATTGTAACAGTAACAAAACAAGGAAATTAAACTAGTTCTCTCCAGACCACTAGACAGCACCACAAACTGAGCTTGTTCCCAATGTTTGCTGTAGGATTACATACAGATTTAGGGTCCAATTCTAAAACCCCTTACACTCTCACTTGTTGCTCCACTGTCAAGGGTTATATGTTGGGAGAAAAGATTTGCTGGAGCAAGTAGTCTTCATGAAATCCCTAAGCGCTCTCCTGTCGACTCCTGTACTCCAGCTCGGCGAGAGGCACAGGCAGAGTCGATGGGGGAGCGGCAGCAGTCGACTCAACATAGTGAAGACACCACGGTAAGTAGATCTAAGTACGTCACCTTCAGCTATGTTACTCACATAGCTGAAATTGCATAACTTAGATCGACCCTACCCTCCACTCCCTTCCAGTGTAGACCAGGCCTAAAGGTGCCACAAGGATTCCTCATTGTTTCTGTGGGGAGTGTGTGCACCAAAGATGTCGGGGGGTTGGAGGGCTGGATTTCACACCTTCGGAGCTGAAGAACCAGAGAGGAAAAGTCTGAGGGTCTGGTAGTTAGGAACTCACAGTGGATGAATTTTTGGGAGACCTGGGACTCAAAGGGCTGTTGGGGTCACCCTGCAATGAGTAATTAAGCTGGTGAATGCCAGAACTTTATGCTTGTGGGCAGGCTGCTAGTATTAGGGTTCTGAACCAAAGCAACACAGCATAAATCAGCTAAGGTAACAAGGCAGGCAGTGACCAAACCCCTTACTGATCTAGGAGACCCCCAAAACATTACAACTGGCTCTTACTGCCTTTTCCTTTCCTTGAGAAAACTGGAAAAAAGATTCAAATTATTAAATTCTGCTAGCACTTGAAATTAAATTAAATTCTGTTCATTCCTGAGAAGGTTAAAATCTGGATAGATTTAATTTAAACACCTTATTTAGTCCCATATTTAAATAAAGAAGCCAGACCGTACATCAGGAGGAAATCTTGGACTAGATGGTATGTTTTGAAGAAGAAAACCAACTGCACATTCTGTATACTTTCTCTATTTCTATGACTATATATAGTCTATTTAATGAATTAACCAAAATCAAAACTGAGTTCACTTTTTAATTTTGCACATCATGTACCGGGCCAGCTCCAGTGTTTTTGCCACCCCAAGCGGCAAAAAAAAAAAAATATGAAAAAAATAAAAGCCACGATCAGCGGCAGCTCTGCTGCCATTTCATTTTTCAGCGGCAATTCAGTGGCAGGTCCTTCCGTCCGAGAGGGACTGAGGAATCCGCTGCCGAAGAGCCGGACGTGTCACCCCTCTCCGCTGGCCACGCCAAGCACCTGCTTTCTCTGCTGGTGCCTGGAGCCGGCCCTGACCATGTAACATGTATAGTATTCACTGACTGGTGTTAAACAAAATGTATTTTGTATACAGTTAATACAAAAAGATGAAGTTAATATTCCAAGTCAGTAACAGAAAATCACAATACCATTTACCACACCAACTGATTTGCTCAGTGTTTCTCCCACTACAATGCCAAACACTGCACAAAGCATGCTAGAAATGTTGCTCTGTGTTCTGTTTAAGGCATCGGACAGGTCATCAAATAGAAGTGCAACACAGAGTCCTCTACTCAGATCTTGAACTAAAGAGGTGTTTTTCCTGCCACCTGTAAATAAATGTAATGATTGAAAGTAGGAAATCTTTTGATCTTTAAAAGGATTGCAGAAAAGCATTTAGCTATTAAAAAATCTAGAACTGAGAACCACAGAGCTTTTAATATCTTATAATAGTTTGTTTCTCTATTTCACACACTGCATTTTCATGGTTATCTTCCTTTTCAGCAAATGTTGCCACAAAGACTTTACGTCAAGAATTTTTCTTGAATGAAAAAATACAAAAAAGTTCCAAAAAAAATCAACCAGCAACTGCAGGATATGTAACAAAGTTCCCCACTGTAGTAGAAACCATATTGAGTAGTTTCGGATCTCTGTATTTTATATGTATTCTTTGTTTCAATTAATTATATTTTCAATTTAAATTTTAAAATATTTTCTATCATTTACCTTTTGTGTCAGGTATCAGAGCACATTATAAACCACAAATGTGAGTACACTTCATTGAAGATGATTTCAGAACCGATTTTATTATCGAAGTTAATATGAACATTCATGTGAGTAAAGTTTATATTTGCCTAAGTGCTTGTAGGATCAGGGCCTTATATTTTCTATACTTCTGTTTTATCTACAGAAGTTTAGAAAATTCAAACAGAATACCCTACCAGTAGTGGTATTTTCTTTTAAAAAACAGCATTATAATTTAATTCACTGTAAATTTTAATCTAAAATTTCAATAGCATAAATTTTCAAATTAGTTTTACAAAGCAAGCATCAACCTGATTTAAACTGATAATTTTTTTAAGTTACATTTTTTTTAGTTTCAAAATGAGGAGGCTACAATACACAGAGCAAAAAGATAATGGGTAGCAACAGGACTTTTCACGAAAACAAAGCAATTCTCTCAGGAATTACTGCAATACATAGAATTCAAGCTGTCTCTAAGATACACTGCACCTTGTTTAAGAAACAGACAACACTGTATTGTCTGTACTTTTGAAAGTAATTTAAATGAGATCACCAAATGATTTATCATAGCTTCTTTTACATTTTGCTTCGGTAGAAGTTGTGAATAGGGCATGAAAATGGTCAACATGCCTGTCTACCAAAGGCAGAGGGGAGGGATAGCTCAGTGGTTTGAGCATTGGCCTGCTAAAACCAGGGTTGTGAGTTCAATCCTTGAGGGGGCCACTTAGAGATCTGGGGCAAAAATCAGTACTTGGTCCTGCTAGTGAAGGCAGGGGGCTGAACTCAGTGACCTTTCAGGGTTTTTTACAGTTCTGAGATGGTATATCTCCATATATTATTAATTTAAAATAAGACCCCCTCCCCATAAGCATATTGGGACAAATTCTGCACTCAGTTATGAGTGTGCAACTCCCCTGATACGTATGCACTTGTGAACACAGCAAATCTGCCCATGGTGTTTAGACATGCATTCCACAATGTATTCTCAGCACTCCAGGATCTTGCTGGTTAAAGAAACGATATTCTAACAAGGATTATTGGTTATCTTTAAATGCAGATAATTTAAAATAAAATTAGCAAAATTAAACATAGCCCAAACCAATTATTTTTCTTTAAAACTCTCAAAACTTTTGCAGTAGGCAAAAACCAAAAACATAGCTAATTGACTGTGTCCAGGTAGTTAAAGAATATAAAACTACAGCTAACCTTAGCTCCAGGAAGTACTTCATGTTGTTTTAATGTAAGGCTCAACTTCATTTTACCAATCAGCCTACTAATCTGCACAGGGTCAGAAGGAGCAACTTCTGGCAAGTTTCTGGTTAACTGTGGATGTGGCTCATATACAATTTTTGGGTTCCAGCTAGGGGAAAGCTTTGGTTCCACTGCCTTTAAAATGCAAGGGGAAAAAGAGGTGATTAACATGCATCACAGTATGTGTCACAAAGTATACATATACAAGTCTGATAAACCTACACTACATCTAAATGACAAACAGTTTCACATAAAAGCAAATTTGGCATCTGTATTAAACATATTTACTAGCAAATTTTAAACAAACAGGTGTTGAATGGCACTCAGAATCTTAAAGCATCAGGAAGTGATGGAATTTTTCTTTGAATAGTAAATTATGGAGAGAAGTCTCTCTCCACAGATTAAGGTTGCTCTTCAGACCTCACCATCTCCACTCTTACATAATATAAGTGTTTGACAAAAAATTTACAAGGGTTGCTGGGCTCAGAAGTTTGAGAACCACTAATGTAAATGAGTTAAGAGTACAATGAGCTACCTAAACATTGTTCCAATAAGAGGTTTGAGTCCTTTGTACTTCAATATTAGGCTTATATGTATGTTACAATACATTTTATCCTTCATCAACTCTACATATTTATATGATTTATTTATTTTTTACCAACTGTGTAGCTGAACACATGGGAGAGGACTTTGCTGATGCTGGAAACTCATCCCAGAAGAGAGAAACACCTGAGAGCTGAAGTAACTTGTGAGCAAAGGCTGTGGGCTGATGTACATTAATTCCAGAGCATTCATCAGCAGTTTCATCACAGTACATAGTTCTGGGAGACAAAAGCAGGGAAATAAGCATGGTAGGGATGGCATGCACACTTTTACCTTCTACTGAGCCATTTACCCTACAGTTCATGTTTATATATGCTTTCTCTACATAGATTATTTACAAGGACATTGACTGATGTGAAAGGAGAAACCACCACTTTTTGCAAATGGGTGGAAATCTTGAGGTTCTTGCAGGACACTCTTACTAACAGTTGCGCTGTATGTTTGAAGTCAATGTGTCCTAATATGAGATCCTACTATTTACTGTTTAATCTTATCTCAAAGTGAAGAAGTTTGCCCTATATTACTGTTTTTGTTTGTTTATATTAAGACATCTGTAACTGCGTTCCAGTCTCATGACTAAAGTATGGTTTTGGAATGGATAATCTACAACGTATGTATTTTATATAGTCTTAAAGCACTACTTGGATGGAACGCTTTCCTTTATGTCAGTCATTTCCGTTTAATAAATTAACAGAACTTAAGTTATGCCTAGGACATGTCCAAAATTCACCCTTCTAAATTTTCTGAAATGAAATATTATCTATTAAAATACCGCTAAATTGTAAAAATAGAAGAACAGTAGAAATTTTAAGAGATATAATTTACAATGAGAACACACATATAATTTCATCTTAACTAAAATAACTCAAACACTTAAATTAGATGTTCTCTCTTCAAATAGTTTGTGTAAGGGTAGCTTTTAATGTACAGGGGACTTTTAAGAGGGGAGGGGTGGAGTGCAGGGGTTCGGATAGACATGTTTACTGACAAGTTCTCTCTTGAACTGAACTCAGCAACTGCAACAATGATTTTTTTGTTATTTGTTTAAGAACAAACTATAATTCATCCAAATTTCTATGTATGTAAAAACATTATTTTGAAGTGATTTTAATATTCTGCAACACACTTTTGTTTTCATCATGGCACCAACTAAAATGAACTTATTAGTCAAATAAGCTAAATAAATACCTTAAGAACATCTACAATTCACAAGTTTCAATTATTTATACAATTTGCTTTACACTGTATGTGGGTTCTTCTAGCAGGTCATGAAAAAGCTAGAATTCTGCTGATCTGATATATTAGTACTTTTGCAGGATTAAGGCTTCTTTCCTAAATATAAAATTGTGAGGTCAGGTTTTCAAAAGTGCTCAGCATCCACAACTGGGGCCAGATTTTCTAAAGGATTAAGCTCCAATTCAGTCACCTAAATGGAGTAGCCCAATTTAACATTGAGAGTTATTGGGTGTTGACCATTTAAGAAAATCTAGTCACTCATTTAGGGCATTTCCATGGAAAAACAAACAAACAAACAAACACACACACACACGCACACATACCCTGCAGCAGCAAGTCTCGGAGCCCAGGTCAACTGATTCAGGTTCACGGTGCTCACGTGCAGTGTTAAAAATTGCAGTATAGATATTTGGGTTTGGGCTGAAGCCCTAGGTTCTGAGACATTCCCTCCTCGCTGGGTTTCAGAACCCAAGCTCCAACCCAAGCCTGAAATCTACAGTGGTATTTTTAACCCTGAAGCACAAATCTGAAAATTCACTTAAGGCATCAAAAGTTAACCGCATGCATGATTTGGACTTCAGAGCTATACTATGTGAGGGGATGTGTGCCTGTGTGTAAATCTGTGGATATAAAGATAAGAGCCATCCAGTTTCATTTTTTTTTTTTTTAGGTTGATTTTAAGCAACACTTACTTCTCAATTCGGATTTCAAGTGCAGACCCACTTTTAGAATTTTCCAGCACATGTTCAATTCTCAAAACAGTATCTAAAAAGGTAACTTTCACTCTTCTTAGAACTGAAGCGAGGAAACCAGAAGACAATACAGTTACACCATGACCATTTTAAATCAGTAAGACACACTGATGACTTAATATATAAATAAAAAGATCAGTTCTTCTTTGTTGACAGAAAGCTAATATTTATTTCATTAGGACTATAAATAACTTCCAATATAAGATCATAATTCCAAATGAGAATCTAGTTTTCTATCAGTAAGTCTTAGCTTCTTCCAGCTGGACATTCAAAAATGTAAAGCAATCTGAAGAAGATGCAGTTTTGGCATCCAGTGCTGCCCTATGCTAAGTCTGATTCTTCAAATAAAAACATGAACTGTACAAAAGACTGTTCTATCAGGTTTTTCCTCCTAGAGCTACTAACAGCAATGCTGGTCCAACTGTCACATGATGTGCTAAACCAGAACTGCCAGAACCAAGACATTCTGTCAGTCAGTCCTGTCAATGAAAGGAATTATCCAAATTTATACTGGTATGATTGAGAGAATTTGGCTCTAATGAAGAGCTGAATCAGCACACAGCAGGAACAGTTTTTTGGGGTTGGTTTTTTTTTTGTTTTTGTTTTTTTTACTACTGTGGTTTTACTTCCTGGCTCTCTCCTTCTGTTTTATCTGTTAGAAGGTAGAGTCACTGATAAAAAGTTGAGAGAGAAGAGAAGCAGTTGCAAGGGAGCACTCATTTTGTAATATCACGACATGGTGTAGGCTAACATAATGTAACTTAAGATGTTAACTCACAAGGTGCATAGTAAAGTCATACCTGTTTCAATAGTTTCTGCAAACTTCTCAAGCCCTTCGAAAGGTTGAGACCCTTCTCCTTGTTCATCTGTCAGTTTTTGGCTAAGACATTCTTTTGCAAGTTGCATACTACTGGTCATAAAACTTGACCAATACATAGGCTCTGAACCAGATGCTGTAGAATAAGACAAAATTCTTAAATACAAAAACCAACAAAACCAAAGCAAACAAATGATATGTTTTGTATATCTTGACAAAGGTCTGGTGTACACAGAAGCTGCACCAGTTTGACTAAAAGTCCGATTTTAAACCAGTAGTTAAAGTGGTGCGAACCCCTGCATAGACACACTCAACTCAATTTAAAAATGGGTTGTTTTTTTTTTTTTAGCTTCTGTTGGTAAGTTTATAGGTACAAAATAAATCAATACAACCAGTTTTAAACCAGTGTAAGTGGGGTCACAGAAGGTTTGGAACTGGTTGAATTAAATCAGTTTTTAAAATAGATTTTTAATTACACTGGTGTGACTTCTGTAGATAAGACTAGGCATAGACAAGGCCTAAGAAAAAATGTTGTTCTTTAAATGGAATTAGCTTCCTTAAGGTAGCTGTAACTGAAGATGCCTTCCGGGTATTAGGGAAGAGCACCAATTATTAGTTTGGTTGCTACCATAATGTAAAACATACTAGACTCTGTCCACATCTATAGGAAGACCATCTCTACCTTGAGACAGCTAATCAGATTTGAAACATCACTTAACCACTCAATCCCCATCTAGCCTAGGATTTAAGGTGTGATTTTAGCACATTAGCTAGCACATGCTAATAGCACGTTTAAAAAGTCTAGCTAGACTAGGCACAGTGCCCTCAACATGTGCTAAACTGGTCAAGTTAAACACTAAGGGGAAGCCTCGAAATTGACTCGATCAGTTTAGCATGTGTTAAAAGCAATGTATCTCATCTACACTAGACTTTTTAAAGGTGCTAACATCACATCTTTAAATCCTAGTCTAGACAAGGCCTTAGACACTGTTTGACACCTTTACAATCATGTTTGTTGATAGAGGTCAATCCTAGGTCTACTAGCTGCCAGATAACACAATTGATGGTCATCTCTAACAGCGAACTTGATAATACTCTGACATTTGCTCATATTAAAAGTGTAGTGTAGACAAGGCACATCAATTAATTAGAGGTAAAAGCTCGACTGTAGACAAGCCCCAACTGAGGCTAACACAACAATAAAGATACTAAACTGCATTCATGTTAGCACCTCAGTGGTGTTTCAGATGTGATTAGATACCTCAAGGTAGCTAGCTCTGTTTTTAAAAAATCCCTACACGAGGTATTAATTTTGTGGCTGCAGCTGCTTGGTGACAATATTTCTTTCCTACATGCTCCATTTTTAAACAATTTGTGACAGCAAAGGACACCCATACATTTGTGCAAAAAAGTAAAATAAAGCTCATTGACAACTGGGGAGAGGAAAAGCATGACCAGTGAAAAATTCCTTCCTGAATCCCATGAAAACAGTGATCAGAGATTTATAAGTAAAGAGCTAGTACAAAGAACTAATTAATAATGTATTACTTTTCACATTCTCATTCATATTATTAGACTCCAGCACCAAACTGAAGGCCATTCCTCCTATTTATTGTTGCCTATTATTACCATTCTTTTTAAGATAATATCTTAGATGGACATTAGCAAGTAAAATTAGCCTAAGATTTAAGTTCAATTATAATAAATTAGAATGAAACATAGACCAACAAAAATATATGCAATTTTAAAAGAAATCTATTCAAATAGGGCAATGGTTCCAAACCAGGGGCATGTGTACCCTGGGCGTACACATACATCATCCAGCGGGTACATTAAATCATCTAGATAGTTGCTTAGTTTTTCAATAGGCTACATAAAAAGCACTAGTGAAGTCAGTACAAACTAAAATTTCATACCGATAATGACTTGTTTTTATGGTTCTATATACTATACACTGAAATGTAAATACAATATTTATATTTAAATTGATTTATTTTATAATTATATGGTAAAAATGAGAAAGTATGCAATTTTTCAGTAATAGTATGCTGTGACACTTCTGCATTTTTGTCTGATTTTGTAAGCAAGTATTTTTTAAGTGAATGAAACCTGGGGGTATATAAGACAAATCAGACTTCTGAAATGGGTACAGTAGTCTGGAAAATTGAGAGCCACTGTACTAGGGCACAGCACCAAAGGGCTGGTCTACGTGAACACTTAGTTCACAGCAAGTTCGGGAGTAAATCTATCCGGCACTAGGTAACCATGAATTAAGTGTCCTCGCAGACTCTGCTGTCGAGCGCTAAAAGCTCCCTAATGCACACTAATTCACTCCAATTTCAAAGCAGGACAGATCAAACCCACTAGGGAACCTTTAGTGCACAGCAGCAGGGGCCACATGAACTGTAAGCATGTAGCAAATTACAGTGGAGTAGATTTACACTCAGCTAGTTGCAAACTAAGTGTGTATGGTAGCCACCAAAATGTGCTTTGTATGCTGGCAGGCCAGATGCCAGGCATTAGAATCATAGAATCTCAGGGTTGGAAGGGACCTCAGGAGGTCATCTAGTCCAATCCCCTGCTCAAAGCAGGACCAGTTCCCAACTAAATCATCCCAGCCAGGGCTTTGTCAAGCCTGACCTTAAAAACCTCTAAGGAAGGAGAGGTTTCAGAGTAGCAGCCGTGTTAGTCTGTATCCACAAAAAGAACAGGAGTACTTGTGGCACCTTAGAGACTAACAAATTTATTTCAGCATGAGCTTTCATGAGCTACAGCTCACTTCTTCGGATGCACAGAATGGAACACACAGACAGGAGATATTTATACATACAGAGAACATGAAAAGGTGGAAGTATGCATACTAACAGGAAGAGTCTAATCAATTGAGATAAGCTATCATCAGCAGGAAAAAAAAAACTTTTGAAGTGATAATTAAGATGACCTATAGAATGCATGAGGAGAACTTAACATAGGGAAATCAATTCAACTAGTGTAATGACCCAACCATTCCCAGTCTCTGTTTAAGTTTGAGTTAATTGTATCTAATTTGCATATTAATTCGAGTTCAGCAGTCTCTCTTTGGAGTCTGTTTTTGAAGTTTTTTTGTTGCAAAATTGCTAGCTTCAAGTCTGTCACTGAGTGGTTAGAGAGATTGAAATGTTCTCCCACTGGTTTTTGAATGTTAGGGACTGTCCGGTCTGGCCAATGTACATGGCAGAGGGGCACTGCTGGCACCTGATGGCATATATCACGTTGGTAGATGTGCAGGTGAATGAGTCCCTGATGGCGTGGCTGATGTGATTAGGTCCTATGATGGTGTCACTTGAATAGATATGCAGACAGAGCTGGCATCGGGCTTTGTTGCAAGGATAGGTTCTTGGGTTAGTGTTTATGTTGTATGGTGTGCGGTTGCTGGTAAGTATTTGCTTCAGGTTGGGAGGTTGTATATAAGCGAGGACTGGCCTGTCTCCCAAAATCTGTGAGAGTGAGGGATCATCTTTAAGGATAGGTTGTAGATCTCTGATGATGCGCTTGAGAGGTTTTAGTTGGGGGCTGTAGGTGATGGCTAGTGACGTTCTGTTATTTTCTTTGTTGGGGCTGTCCTGTAGGAGGTGGCTTCTGGGTACTCTTCTGGCTCTGTCAATCTGTTTTTTCACTTCAGCAGGTGGGTACTGTAGTTTTAAGAACGCTTGATAGAGATCTGGTAGGTTTTTCATCTCTGTCTGAGGGACTGGAGCAAATATGGTTGTATCTTAGATCCTGACTGTAGACAATGGATCGTGTGGTGCATCCTGGATGGAAACTGGAGGCATATAGATAAGTATAGTGGTCAGTGGGTTTCCGGTATAGGGTGGTGTTTATGTGACCATCACTTATTACCACAGTAGTGTCTAGGAAATGGACCACTTGTGTGGATTGGTCTAGGCTGAGGTTGATGGTGGGATGGAAATTGTTAAAATCAAGGTGGAATTCCTCGAGGGCTTCTTTTCCATGAGTCCAGATGATGAAGATGTCATCAATGTAGCGCAAGTAGAGTAGGGAGGGGCGTTAGGGAATGAGAGCTAAGGAAGCATTGTTCTAAGTCAGCCATAAAGATGTTGGCATACTGTAGGGCCATGCGGGTACCCATAGCAGTGCCGCTGACTTGAAGGAATATAGTGTCCCTAAACGTGAAATAGTTGTGGGTGAGGACAAAGTCACAAAGTTCAGCCACCAGGTTAGCCATGACATTATTGGGGATACTATTCCTGATGGCTTGTAGTCCATCTTTGTGTGGAATGTTGGTGTACAGGGCTTCCACATCCATAGTGGCCAGGATGGTGTTTTCTGGAAGATCACCGATGGATTGTAGTTTCCTCAGGAAGTCAGTGGTGTCTCAAAGATAGCTGGGAGTGCTGGTAGCACAGGGCCTGAGGAGAGAGTCCACATAGCCAGACAATCCTGCTGTTAAGGTGCCAATGCTTGAGATGATGGGGCATCCAGGATTTCCAGGTTTATGGATCTTGGGTAGCAAACAGAATACACCTGGTCGGGGTTCTAGGCATGTGTCTGTACAGATCTGTTCCTGTGCTCAGGGAGTTTTTTGAGCAGATGGTGTAGTTTCTTTTGGTAATCATCAGTGGGATCAGAAGGTAATAGTCTGCAGAATGTGGAGTTACAGAGCTGCCTAGCAGCCTCTTGTTCATATTCCAACCTATTCATGATGATGACAACACCTCCTTTGTCACTGTTTTTGATTATGATGTCAGAGTTGTTCTTGAGGCTGTTGATGGCATTGTGTTCAGCACGGCTTAGGTTATGGTGGGAGATTCCACCACCTCCCTAGGTAACCAATTCCAGTGCTTCACAACTCTCTGAGTGAAAAAAGTTTTTCCTAATAGCCAACCTAAACCTCCCCCTCTGCAACTTGAGACCATTACTCCTTGTTCTGTCACCAGGCACCACTAAGAACAGTCTAGATCCATCCTCTTTGGAACCCCCTTTCAGGTAGTTGAAAGCAGCTATCAAATCCCCCCCTCATCCTTCTCTTCTGCAGACTAAACAATCGCAGTTCCCTCAGCCTCTCCTCATAAATCATGTGCTCAAGCCCCCTAATCATTTTTATTGCCCTTTTCTGGACTCTTTCCAATTTTTCCACATCCTTCTTATAGTGTGGGGCCCAAAACTGGACATAGTACTCCAGATAAGGCCTCACCAATGTCAAATAGAGGGGAATGATCACATCCCTCGATCTGCTGGCAATCCCTCTACTTATACAGCCCAAAATGATATTAGCTTCTTGGCAACAAGGGCACACTGTTGACTCACATCCAGCTTCTCGTCCACTGTAACCCCCACGTCCTTTTCTGCAGAACTGCTTCCTAGCCATTCGGTCCCTAGTCTGTAACAGTGCATGGGATTCTTCCTTCTTAAGTGCAGGACTCTACACTTGTCCTTGTTGAACCTCATCAGGTTTCTTTTGGCCCAGTTCTCTAATTTGTCTAGGCCCCTCTGTATCCTATCCCTACCCTCCAGCGTATCTACTACTCCTCCACGTTTAGTGTCATCTACAAACTTGCTGATAGTGCAGTCCACGCCATTCTCCAGATCATTAATGAAGATATTGAACAAAACCGGCCCCAGGATCGAACCTTGGGGCATGCCACTTGAAACCGGCTGCCAACTAGACATGGAGCGGTTGATCACTACCCACTGAGCCCGACGATCTAGCCAGCTTTCTATCCACCTTATAGTCTTATTAGCAAAGAAATGACAATCCTGGGGAAACCAGAACAAGTCACTTGCACGTTAGTTTTGCTCAAAACAGATATGAGTCTTATCAGAATGTATTTTGTGTGTTTAGACTATGAAATACTTGTAAATTGCTATATACATTAATCTTATTTGCAATGTCTGTATTCCATGCTATAAGAAAATATGTTAAGTTTTGCTTTATAACTTTGAATATGCTTTTGCTCTGAACTTGTGGATTCAGGCATGGGAATTGTCCAGCTGCCTTCTGGGTCCACTCTGAAAAACTTAGAATTGGCAGATCACTACAACTCTGTCACTCTAAGGGGTTAGATGCTAACTTATTTGTGTGTATATGTTTGCTCACTCTAACCTGTAAATAATTCATTTCTGTTTCTTAGTTAATAAATCTTGAGTTTATTACAGGATTGGCTACAGGCTGTGTCTTTGGTGTAAAATCTATGGTGCCAATTGATCCAGGTAGGTGACTGGTCTCGTGGGACTGGAATCCACCTGAATGTGGTGTGATTTTTGGTGTAAGTGACTATTTATCAACTTATTAAGTCCAGTTTGCCTGGGGTGCAAGATAGACTGGAGAGTCTAAGGGGCCTGTCTGTGACTCCATGGTAAGATGGTTATAGATATCCAGGAATTCACATTTGTTACTGACTTAGTGAAATTTAATTATAGATCACAGTTTGGGGTGTTTGCCCTGAGGTAAGCACTTATGGTTGTGAGCCACTCTAGACAGCATGACAGTGCTTATACGCAAAGAGCCTGAAAGAACGCTGTAGCAGGATGGCTCACCTCTTTAAGGTTTGGAGGCCAGGGGACAGCCAACCCTAGTTACTAAGGAGGCACATCTGAGCAAGGATCAGCTGATTCTCCTAAAGAGAAGCAAGAAGCTGTAGAGAAGGGATTCTCAGGGAGACCAAAGGTAGAGTACAGAAGCTGCTGGGAGCAAATAGACTCCAGTAGAGAAAG